>NW_010110684.1:24436-32721 GCF_000699245.1 Pterocles gutturalis
CCTTGCTTGCATCTTTTCCCGTAAGCACCAGTGCAATGCGGTCCAGGCAGCCCAGCCGCACGCCGGCTCCCATTTCAATTGGCATCCCAGCCTTCCCTTTGAAACTCCTGCATCCCTCCAGCTGCTCCACATATTTCAGCTTTGAGTCTCCCTGCCTTGCAACCCCCAGAAAACGCTCCTTCGGTTTCTCTTAAGCTCTCCCATCTGGTTTTCATAACGGCAGAACGCACATGGGGACTTTTCCCAGGGTGTTATCGAGGCTGCGATGTCCCAGGGATGCAAACCTGGACCCTCACCACGCCGGGAGCTGAAAATTCACCTGGGCGCAGCCGTGCCAATGGGATGGGGAGGGAGGGGATGGGAAACACCAGCTTAAGAAGAATTAAAAAACCCAAACCTGCCAGATTTGCCCCAAAAAAGCTGTCAGGGAGTTTGTATCGGTTTGATCAGCATTTCATCCGATGCGTGTAGGAGGCTGCAGCATCTGCATTTCAGGGGGTTTATTTTTTTTTTTTAGCTTGATACAGGAGCACCAAAGTATTCTCATCCCAAGTGACTCTGGGAAGGCCAACTCCATATTCTAAAGTGACTGAAATATGCACAAACCTGTCAGATACTGAAATCATCTGGAAATTTTTCCCTTTGATCCATAGTTAAGACAAAGACCTGGAAACGGAGCTGCCCTGCGCTGCCAGCTCCCGGCAAAGCCGCAGATCCCCGGCCAGTGGGAAGCCTCCGGCTGAACAACTCCCACTCCCCCTCCTCTGAGAAAGCAGCAGTTTGAGCAAATAAAGCATTTGTCTGGGGCTGGGGTTTGGTTTTTTGGGGTTTTTTTTTCTGGCTTTTGGTCAGCAGCTGGTCAGCCCCTAACGAGCAAAGCTGGGCTTTGATTTCCTGCCTGGGAAAAGAAGCGGAAAAGAAATGGAAAAAGAGCTGGGTTAGAAATTTGACTCACGCCAGCGATCCCAGCTGAGAATTGCTCCCCTTTGTCCCTTGCACAGGGACACGTCCCAGGGGGTGGCACCGGATCGGCTCAGGGGCAAGAATAAGGGGCCATGGGAGGATTGCAGTGGTGCCTGGAGAAAGTGAAGCCCCACAGCCCCAGCCTGGCTGGGGGAGGCACCACGTACCCCCGTGCTGTCCTCCAAACTGGGCTGGCATCTGCTGGGACATGCAGGATGGGACAATGGCAGCGCTTGTGTACTCCTCTTGTGCAATTCTCTCCATGCACGCTCCCCTAAGGGCTTTGGCAGTGTCATGGTTTTGCACCACGCAACCGCTCGCTCACCCTCCTCCCTCCCAGGGATGGGGAGAGAATTAAAGGGGTGAAGGGAAAGGAGACTCATGGGGTGAGATAAGAACAATTTAATAACTGAACTGCAATAATATGGGAAATAATGATAATAACAGTAATCTATATAAATATACAAATGAGTGACATACAGTGGCACTGCTCACCACCCCATGACCAAGGCTCAGCCCATTCCCAACGATCCCAGACCAGGGAGAGTCCCGAAACCACAATCCCAGAACGGAGGTAAGAGTCCGAGTGCCCAAGAGCTGACCGAGGGAGGGAGACAACCCTGGGAGAGGGACCACCTGGGGAGAGAGCCAACCCGGAGCAAGAGAGAGCCCTTCCGGCCAGAGCCTCCCCTCTCTCCTGGGCATGCCGGGCATGGGATGGAATAGCCCATGGGCCAGTTTGGGTCTCAGTCCTCAACCTGAGGTGGAATCCTGGGCTAGGGATGGGGCTGTGCTCCCTCCCAGCTTCTCCACCAGCCCCTCTCCGTGCTGTGCCCCGTCCTGGGCAGCCGTCTGGAGGGACCACATCTGATTTGCATCATCCCACAGCTGAAAATCATGTGTCAGGCACTTCAAAGGACAAGGTCCTATAGCTGAGGGGCCCTGCCTTGAACTCGAGGGGAAGCATCCCCACCGCAGGGTCCCGGTGACGGCCGGGGGCAGATGTTTTATCTCCTGAATGTTTTTCCCCTTCTCATAAACAGAAGGAGCAGATAGGAACATGTCTGAGACCCCCAGGGAAATGACAGGGGGGAGGGAAAGGGGTGTTAAATCTTCAAAAGCATCCAAGTGTCGGATCCCGGAAGAGATGCTGAGAGCAGGGAATGTCGCTGAGCATGACAGAGAGCACTAGGTGAGCACTTCTAACATTTTTTTCTTTTACGCAGAGCTGTAAAAAAAAAAGAAAAATACTGACAATGACCTAAGAGATGAACAGACCAACCCTCCCAGCCCTCTGCCCCAAGGGTTGCCCTGCCCCTGGGCACAGCGGGGGCAGAATCTGGCCCCAACCGCTCCCCAGCACCCGCAGCCAAGCCCTGCGCTTATCTCCGATGTTCGTACAGCCTGGGAACAAGAACATCTGGAACTGACGCCTCCCAAATTGTCGTCCAAGCCCTCTGCAGCCAAGCCAATCCCAGACCCTTAATGACACCGTTAATTAATGCAGAGTACAAAAATAACCCTGCAGGATTTCCTGCCCTCCCCTCCAACAGTACCACAAGGTAAGAGGAAGGAGAAGAAGCTCGTCAAGCAGAATGAAGGGACTATGCTGCACAGAGCCCATGGTACATCCCAGCATTATCGCTCTCATTTCATTTGGAGCAACCTCTGTCCTTCCCCTGCCCGTGCACACTTAGAGCACAGCTCATCCTGATTCTGCAAACCGGTGAAATAAATATGCAGGTGTAAGCCCTCCAAGACACGCTGGGCTTCGTTAAATCCACATCATTAAATTCCTGGGGCAATGAGGATGCTGGCAGGTTGGCAGGGACCTGCAGGCGTGGAGTGAGATGAAATCTGATGGGTAATAACTCCACCTAGAGGGAAAAGGGACGGTCGGGCGAGATGATCGTGGCATGGGTGGCCGAGCATGTTGTCGGCTGACACGGAAGAGAGATCACTGCCTGGACACAGAGGTGGCCCCAGTGGGTATCGCTCACGGTGGCAGTGGCATGATGCTCGGTGCCATAGGTGTATCAGCCACTGTCGGTGCTCAGTGAGCCCACAGCCAGCCCAGATCTCCCAGACGAGTTGTCCCTTTCTGTCCCCAGGACCAGTTGTCACTCACCAGTTTCACACAGGAGACCATCCCATGGACAATTCTCCAGTTCACTCCGGGTGCTTCCTTCTGTTGTTATTTCCTTGCTGACACCTGGAGCACTTTCTAGGGCACGGACGTCTCTGTGGATGATGAATACAAGTCCAAAACTGGTGGGAAATCAGAGCAAACACACATCTTGGCACACCCCCCAAATCTGAGAATTTTTTCTCCACCCCCACGTACCTTGGCTTTCTTTCATTTCTCTTTTTTCCAGAGCCATGTGTGGTTTGATCAGAGACAGAGCTGGGCAGTGCCTCCTGTCTCGTCCAGACCCTCTGCCCATCTCCTGCCGGGACCGACTCCACCAGAGCTGGGTGTGGGATGGGCACAGTCCCCCCACCATGCGCAATGGGACGGGGGTTCCTCTGGGGGGAAAATTTGGGGCTGCTCTTCCCTCTGCTGGCTGAACCTCAGCACGAAGGGGTCAGGATGGAGGATGCAAATGTAGCCAGGTGTGGAGGGAGGGAGGGAGGGATGGATGGAGGGAAGGAAGGATGAAGGATGGATGGATGAAGGATGGATGAAGGATAAGTGGATGGATGGATGAAGGATGGAAGGATAGATGGATGAAGGATGGATAGACGAAGGATGGATGGAGGGATGGAGGCGGGATGAAAGATGGATGGAGGGATGGAGGATAGACAGAGGGATGGATGGATGATGGATGGAAGGAAGGAAGGAAGGAAGGAAGGAATGAGGAAAGGAAGGATGAAGGATGGATGGATGATGGATGGATGGATGGACGGATTGTGTGAAGCCACTGGCACAAGCTGTGGTATCTTTTCCCAGCACCCACCAGCTGCCACCAGGTTTGGTTGGTGGCCAGAGCCCAGGAAGAGCTGGAGAAGGACCACCACCCCGGACAGAAGAGGTGGGAGCACCGCGCAGGAGCAGCCCCCTTGACACAGCCCATGCAGAGACCTCAGCAAACTACTGAAGTTTCCACAGCCTTGCTGATCCTCTTCTCTCACCACCACCGTGCAATCCTGAGAAATCCCTTGTGTTTTCTGCTCCACAGAAAACCTTCACCAACTGGCTGCTCAGTTTCTTTCAGGTCCCACTCACTTCAGCCCCACAGGACTCCTGTCTGAACTGTGCCAGCTCTGGACATGGGAATCAGCCACCATTTCGGTTTTTTTGGTTTGTTTTTTTTTCTTCTCTGTAACCTTGGAAAATGGAGATCAAGGGAACATCAACTTCAGCTTCTGTTTAACAACCGCCTCTTATCGCTGCTCGCACAGCGCGGCCCAGGCAGGAGATAAAGCACTTCCACCGTGATGGATAAACACAGATGGAGGCTGCCAAGCGGCTCACGTGGCAATACTGGCCTCTGCCTGCTCCGCTGCCCAGACTCGGGGTCTGATTCTTCCCCAGGGTCTGGGAGGCCAGGCAGAGCTCCCCCCGCCTTGCTCCTGGTTGTTATCCACTTACTTCCAAATTGTTGCACGCTTTGTCCCAGCAGCCGGCTGCCGAGGGACACGTCCAGGGTTTTCCGCTGGGGCCACCGCCGAGCTGTCAGCCGGGGCGGCCACAAGCAGAGCTGCCGTGCTGGGACTCACGTACAAGCAGGGTGTCGGAGCTCCCTCCTGGATGGCTCTTCTCCAGCGCTGCTCATCCCACCAGGGTGGTGATTTTATCGTCAGGTTTCAGATAAACGGATGGTGCGGGCTGGATCCTCACTCGTGCCCAAACTTCAGCTACCCCACGGCTGCCAAGAAGCCAGTTTTGTCCCTTAGATGTGTCCCCCAGCATCCACAGAAGAGGAGGGGAAGAGATCAGGGCTGTATTTCTTTTGAGGAAGATTTGATCCTGAATTTAATCAAAATACAACCTTTGGGAAATACAGGAAGGTCCGTCTTAACTGGGCCATTGCTGGGACATCGGGTGAGACGGTGTGTTTGCAGAGATGGTCACCGGATAAATCCCATCTTGGTGCCACCAGCTTGTATTCGCTGAAAAGGGAAAAGGTAAAAGCTGTTATTTACTCACTAATCCATCCAGAGAAAATGGCTTATCGAAGCCACAGAGCGCTCATTTTGTATGGGAAGGCTGGGGAAGTCTGTCATCTGGACAGCTCTGCCTGCAGCTGATGAGAAACTGTCCCTTTACCTGCAGGGACCGTAAATCTCTGCAGTCACCTGCAATGCACACCCCCCCCCACACCCGCTGTGCGCAGGCTCAGGACACTTGGGGATCAGAAACGCCATCTGGGCTGCACTCCCCATTTCTCAGCTTGAGGCCAGATCCCAGCTTGATCTGATCCCAGCTCCCATTTTTTAGGGGTGAGCTGATGCTCTTTTACCTCTTGTAGAACAGCCACATCCAGAGGAGGGCGATGGAAATAAACAAGTCTCTTGCTGGAGCTGCTCTCGTTTGGTTTTTAAGCCCTGATTTGGACTCAGGTGGGATATTCGAGTTATTAATGAGGTGTCAGCCTCAGGTGGGGATTTTCTCCATTTAAAAAAAAAAATTTTCTGGGCCACGGGCAGGAGAGAGAAGAAAACCTGAAGACATGAACACACACTTCTTCCAGCCTCTGCTTCCCTCTGAAAGCGATGGCTGGAGCAGGGGGCTGCGCCACACCTGCAGTTCCTAACACTTCCCCTTCCCCTGCAGTTAAATTATATTGAGTTTCTTGGCTAAAGACGGGATAATTATTTCCAGCGAGGTAAGACACAATCCAGATGCACTTCTCCTTTCAGAGCTGCACTAAGACTATCATAAACCCCAAAGAAATACCGTTTCCCAGGTCCCAGGCGGCCATCTGGATGGTGGCTGAGCTTTGCCGAGGGCTGCCAGCTTTCCCTTACGACTTTATTAAGTTTGAGCAGGTATTTCATTTCTTGCTCTCCATCTGTGGGCAACATTTGAGGAGACACGGTAGCATTCTTCCTTCCTCTGGCAGACAGACGACGGTTCAGAAAAAACTGTGAAATCCAGGTTCTTCTGCAGATCTGCAGATATTTCCACCGCTCAGGATTTATTGGTGGCTGGATACAGCACGATCTACGAGAGGTTAAAAAAGCATCAAAGAGGCTGGTCCCTAGACATCCTGAGCCCTGAGCATTGGTTTCTAAAACAGAATGTAAACAATTTTATTGTGGCAAGGATTTATTCGTTCTTACCGCCTTGTGTCATACGGCCGGCAGAAAGGAGAGCGCTTTTCCTCTCCTCATAAAGCAGGGCGTGTTTCAGACTCAAGACATTTCCATCCAGCAAGTGCTCCATCCAGCAAGTGCATGGCTCCTTTCCCATCTTTCTGACTGCCCCACAGTCAGGAATTTGCGATTTCCTCGCCTTCTGGCTGCCTTGTTCCAGCGCTGGCAAATCCAGAGCAGAGGATAGCACTTTGCTTGTTTCTTTTTTTTTGTTTGTTTTTCCTCTGCAACAAAATACATCCCAGTGGAACCGGCAGAGAGGAGATGAACGCATCCGTGACACAAGTGGAAATGTGTTATTTCAACTTTCCCCTTGCTCTTCAGCAACCAGATCCTGGTTTCGGAGGTACCAGGGAGATTTATCTGTTGGCTGCTGCGAATCCTCACTGGCCCTAATCGCTCGACCTTTAAAAAGCCACCGCGTGGGACTCGGGAGCTGTCTCCAGCAGATGTGAGAGCTCAGCAGCAGCCACGTGCCTTTCGCCAAGCTTTCAGTCAGAAGCGAAGCCTGTTTCATGTGCGGACTCTCAGGCTGAGCCCTGACTCAGTTTCCCCTTGCTGGGTACGCTAATCCCGTCCTCCCCACCGGCCACCTCTTCTTTAAAAGCGTAAGAGCACCACCACCTCCTTCCACTGTTGTTAAAACTAGAGAAAAAGCTTAAAACCTACTGCACAGCCGGGCTGGGTTTTGCCGGAAGGTTTTGGATCAGCCCCAGGAGGGTGCAAAGAGCAAACTTTAGTGAGAGGTTAATCCCTTCGCGACAGCAGCCCTTCTCCAAAACGTCTCTGGGTTCCTGAAATGGAAGAGGGGTTTGGAGGCGCTGACAGAGGCACTGTTCGGTTTACTCAGGTTCCTTCACGCTTCCAAATCCAGTTGGAGAGGGTCTGTTCCTACCTCCTCCTGCAGCCCAGCAAATTCACCTTTCCTTAGGAAGGTTTTTTTTTTACACCCAGATCATTTCCCTGCTCTGCTTTAGACTCACATGGCTACAAACCCCACATGCAAAAAGGTTTCTGTCCTCAAGCCAAGCTGCAGTCAGTACCTGTGGTGGTAAATAGGACAGGACTGGTCTCAAAACCAGGATAAACCAAGAGGTTTAACCAAACCAAAGGAGTTTATCCTCATTCTGCACCATCGCGCTGTGGCACGGTGGGAGCTCTGGAGGTCAGAAGCTAGAGATATGGGCACAGAGGATGAAATATCAAGGGACGGACGTACCTTCTGGGTCAGGATGTCCCTGCACAGCCGATTATTGGAAACTGGAAGGATGTATCCAGACAGGAGTTGTCCAAAACCCCACGTATTCCCCGCACAGGTCCAGGACCTGGGCTCTGAGCATCGCTGGGGAGAGCTGGGCTGACCCCATGTGGTCACAGCCTTGTTATGCCACGATTTTGTTCTTAAAAAGTCATGACTTTTCACAGTTAGTTAGGGAAAATGCAACTTTTACCTCACATCCATAGAATTGTTCCATCACACCACGGAGGGAGTTAAGCTAAACTCCCCCATCTGTCATTTTTCATGCAGTGGAAATGCATCTGCACTCCCAGTTTCCCCAATTAACCAGCCAAAGCAGCGCTTCCCCTTTCCTTTTTGTGCACAGAAGCAAGATAGGATGTTCATTTTTTAGCATGGATGGGACCTTCCCACTCCTCTTAATCCCTCAAAACAAAGGAAACAGAGAAGGAACGGGGAAGGGAAAGTTCACACCCAGTCTGTGACTTTCCCTCGCAATAAAAAATTAATAGTCATCGTGGTTCACCCACGCAGCCCCCAGCCCTGGACAAAACTTAGGGCATCGCCCCCAGATTTTGGGTGTGCCCGAGCCCAGGGAGGTTGGTGTGTGTCATCTGGTCACTCTGGGCCCCAAGAAGTAAAAACTAAGTAATGTTGATTGTTTCCAGGGTAACAGAGAGTGATTCATTCTGAGGGTAAAGGAACAGGGGGAAGAAACGTGGAAAATTAAAATCATGTCTCAGAAGCACGTTGTATAATTATCTTG
>NW_010110684.1:32797-33558 GCF_000699245.1 Pterocles gutturalis
TTCTTGTTTTTTTTTTTTTTTTATTGAAAAGGAAGAAAAACCCTCCCTCGTGCTCCCTGTCAGCCTTGGAGGCTGAACAAGGCCCATCCCAGCACAGGACAGCAGGTTCAAGGGGAGCGATGGAGCCTCCAAAAACAATCCCCGAGGGATGAAAATTATCAAAGCACCATGAAAGCTGCTGCCACCTGCAATTCCTCAGGAGAAAAAGGAACTTTGTCCAGTCCCTTCACCCGAGCCATCCCTCCACAGGTACCTGGGAGCCCCTCCTGAGCTGTGGCCAGCTCCGGATTAAAGAGAGCAGCCCTCCAATGCCACCGAGCAGCTTCCTGGAGGAACTCCAGAGGCCAAACCCCAGGGCAAACACCAGGAAATGTTCACAGAGCAGCAATTCCACCCTGCGAGCTGCCTGAAAAACTGCTGCTTCTGAAAAGCATCGTATGGACCTCCACTGACCTGACATGGTCCCGGCCTCAGTTTTACCTTTCCCTCGGAAGAAACTCTTGCAGTCAGTCAAAACAAATAGGAAAATCTTTACGGAAAAGGCAGCTGGCTGAAAAAAACCCACCAAGCTGTAAAGAGAGAGCAGGGATGAGAGGAAGGTGTGATCCAGCCAAGACCTCCCCACACCCCTGTGGAGGAGAAATGTTCCCCATGCTGAGGGACATCACCCGCTCCCCTGCCACCCCCCTCACTCCTGGGGGGACACTAATCCAGGGAGACCAAAGGATTCCCCTTCAGACACCAACATCCTGTCAGGGAAC
>NW_010110685.1:0-3258 GCF_000699245.1 Pterocles gutturalis
ATATTTTCATGGATGTAAAATCCACATGCGTCTACTGGTTTATTGCTAAAGAAATATGTGTCAACTGAATAGAGGCATTTTAAAGACTTTCAAGTTAATACAGTTGTACCTAACCAATTTAATGGCGTAGGTCATTCTTCTGAAGAAACATAAGGCAGGCAAAACATACTTTGCATTAATAATTGTAAGCACATTTAATATTCTCTAGAAGCAGAATTCATACAGTCCAGAGAGGAGTTAATGCTTTTGGGACTAGTTATAGCACTACAGTCTAACATAAATCATTTAAATATGAATTATGTTCTGAAATGATTGCTTTTCACACTCTCACTAGGCCACTTCGCCACATTTTTACCTTAACCCCCAGCATTAAGTAGTGTTTCTCTTTGCTTTTGGTTGTAATTACTGATGATCACTATATCTAACAGTCTCAATGTGTCTCATCTTAAACAAAACATAATCTTATATACTTACAAACAAGACTGAAGTAACTGGTTTGCAGAGACTGTGGTAAGCTAAAGCTGTGAAGTGCTTTGAAAAATCTGGATGAAACATTTAGATCTCTGTGTCTTAGACCCCTGTGTATTACAGGAGCACAAGTACCAAGGTACTTCAGGTGCAGTTCACGCCTAGTTCAGAAAAATGTTATTTTATGGTACACTTGGCATGTAAGGTGATAGAGCACAAAATACTTGGTAGTAATTGCTTTTCCCCTTGAGAAATGTGCAAAACATCAGTCATCATACAATAAAAAGAGGCAAACTACCATATATTTCTTGCAAGTTGAGAGCATGACTGAACACTATACCTAATTCCTACAAAAAGTTTGTAAAATACCTGTTAATCTCTCAGTGATGGATTCTAAATTTATTTTCCCTTACTGCAGGAGATGGCAGGCTAGATTGCTGTATGCAGTAGATGCCCTGTGGCATATGGTACGTCTAATACAATAAATAGCACGGTAAACAGGGGCAAACAGGTGTCAACAGGTCCTGTCCCCTAAAATATAGGATAAACAGAGAAGTTTACTGAGGACTAATACAGCTTCATTGTTTTTGGTGTATTCCTTTCTTTTGTCGGCTCAATCCTAGGAAATATCCTATAAATAGCGTGGAATTCCTTAATGAAGAGTTTCAATAATTTTTTTTTTCTTTTGCTGCCAATACTTCTTTTAATTTGTAGATTTTTAATGCATAGTTTTACCCCTTCAGATAAATGAAACCAGATGACCTATTTTACTCTGGTAAAGACAACATCATTAATAATATCATTTTGCCACTTGAAGAAAAAAAAGCTGCAGTCCCTCTGCTTAGCACTAAGCATGGACATCAGTTTTTCACGTGTAGGTCCAAATTAAAAGGCAATAATGCATATTAACAGATTTTTTTCTGGACAAATTTACCTAACAGCTACACCAATGCTTTAGTAATGGGTATGTCAAATAATATCTAATTATTTCAGTTAGATTTCAAAGTGTCAGTGTTCTTCCATCTGTTCCTTGTCCGCTTTGGTCCATTGCCCCACACACTCCTGCTGATCCACAACTCACATTCCCTAGCATCTTACTCTCTAGTCGGATACAGGATGTTTCCTCTGGAATCCAGAGTTGAAATCCCAATCCCTCTGAAATCAATCATTTCTAATGCAGCTTTGTCTGGCTGATTTCATAGCACAGAGTATATTCTTTACTTTTTAGCTGGGGCAGAGCTCTTTCTGGAGGAGACCGATGAACTCCAAGTCTCCTTTTAGGATAAAGGACAGGAATAAAAGGGGGTAGGGAGATACGGTGAGTACTGTCACAAACTCCCTTGTTTTATTTAGTAGCATCCTGGCAACTGCAGTTCTTACAGCACTTGCATTTGTATTCAGAAAGCTGAGTCAAGAATTTTAAATCCCAGTGTATTATGCTTAGCTCACAATTCAGTGCTTTTAATTAAGAATGAAAACTGTGCCTAATTGACAATCTTTGAAAAGAATTTCCAGCCTTCCCACATCATTTGGGTTGGCACCAGAGAAATCGATGTGACAGAGGAAGTTGATCGATGAAATCTAACTCTGTCTAGCCTGCATTAATAGCTACACACACATTATTCATATGATGCAGCACACAAAAAAGAACATTTTACACACAAGAAGGTTCTTTTCAACAATGGTGCAGGCAAATCCCAAACCTGTACTCAGAGACTGTGTGCATAACCCAATTGGTACAGTTAGTATGTAGGTTCGGTGTCTTTTAGAATCTACCCAGTGACCCTGCCTTCGTACAAAAAAAAAAGCAGCAAAGTTGAGAAGCAAGAGTACACAGTGGATGTGAGAAGTGCTTATGATTCAAAGATGTAGCCAACTGAGGTTTGCAGTCAAACAGCTAAGCCAAAACAGAAGCAAGTGACAAGTATTTAGGTTGTCTCCCCAGCTTGCACAGAGCGTGATCTGTGCTCCAGACACAGGGCCCACCAAGTCTGTTTGCAGCAGTGCTGACTTCTAAGTGTTGAACCATTTTTGTTCTCTGCCCCTTCTGAAAAAGAAGCAACTCTGAACGGTGCAGTGCTTAAGTTGCATGAAGGCACAGGGGTTCTTGCTGATTTTCCCTTTTCTTTTTTGTCCCAAGCTGACATGTTCTGGTCAATGGCTTCTCTAAGGAGAAATCGGTCATACAACACATCCATTCTTACTCACCGGCTCCTTGCTGTCTCCCAACGAGGACATCTGCTCCTGCCATGCATCCCATGCCCAGAATGCAGACGACGATCCCAATGAAATGTACTGCCTTGTATCGTACCAGTAAGAAGAACCAGGAGAGCAGTATCACCACTGGGATGACAAAACAGTCTAGAAGCTGTCAAGAAGAGAGGAAAAATTAACAAATCAATCTGCTAACACTTTTCCCTAAAATGCTAGGATAGATTCCAGCAGATGAGAGCAGGGTTATTTTGTCAGTAATAGCACTTTCTACCAGACAGAAAGTGTATTCAAGTGGTTATGTCATCCATCAGACAGAGGACAAGACTGTATTCTGTTCGTGACTGTTCCATCAATTCAGGAAAGCTGCTGCTCTACGGTAACACCCAACAGCACTGCCTTGCTCTTGGATTCAGATGCATATTTCAAATCCATGGGAAGGAAACCTGGGCCAAAAGAGAGCCACACCACTCCATCTGGTCCCCGGCTCTGGTGATTAACGGACAAAGACTGAGGGCACTCTTCCTGCAGTCCAGACATATGCTTTAATTCAGTCATTTCAGGTCCAATTAGCAGGAA
>NW_010110685.1:3271-71994 GCF_000699245.1 Pterocles gutturalis
GATTTATTAAATCTGGTCATATAAATCAAGGGGTTTCTGCATGCAGAATACTTATGAAAAATCTGCCCCCTGTCGGGACTGTTAACTCCTTGAAAATACAGTCCCATATGCCTCTGAAGAAAAAAACCCAAGCACCTTGCCTGCAGTGCAAGAAACTCAATCTTCTTGCCAATGGACCCCGGGTAAGAGCTTTCTCAAACAAGTGCTACGAAACACAATCTTTAATTGCTCTTTTCAGAGCAGAACTAAAACCAGAGAACCTGTGATAAAAAAAAGAAACCCTCCAAATGTTTGTGAGACGACCTAGAGATTTTAAAATTAAAATACATTTTAGAAACTACCAGTATGTCACCAGGAAACAAAAATCCTGAGTAAGAAACACCCAAAGAAACTTGACTATAAGAACCTTAATCCCACTTCCTAAAAGGATACAGATAATGCACCATGGACATTAGGAAACATTTCTTTCTTGAGGGGGTGGTCAAACACTGAAACAGGCTTCCTAGAGAGGTGGTTGATGCCCCAAGCCTGTCAGTGTTTAAGAGGCATTTGGAAAATTCCTTTAACAACATGCTTTAGCTTTTGGTCTGCCCTGACATGGTCAGGCAGTTGGACTAGATGATAGTTTTTCTTCCCTTCCTACTGAAAATATTCTATTCTATTCTGTTATTCTATTCTATTCTATTCTATTCTATTCCAGAGTCACGATTCTGTGGGCTAACAACGAGATGAACAAATTGTGAAGGATACACTACTGTTCAAAGCCAATTGATGCAGCAGGAACCTGAGCTATATGGTTGCACTTTCTTTCTAATGAGAATGTCTGAAACAAAGGAGGAGACTGTGTCCATAGTTCCGAGAAACTACTCCAGATACTGTCACCTTGATTTTAGATGATGCAATTTGTTTTTTCTTCCCTTTGGTCTTATTACCTGTTATTTGCTCTCTCAGTGTGATTTACCACTAAGCACAGGAAGTATTATCAAATAATGATCACATCCCCTTCAACTTCTTTGTCTGTCCATGCATTTTCTGAAGAGAAGATTTTTGGATGATTTCAAGAATTTCAGTGCTTAGAAAATTATTCTTTACATGTGAGATACCTATGTAATGAATATTAAATTTGGGGGATCAGCAAAAATATAAAAGGCAATTTTTGGACTCAGGATAATTCCCCTGAAACTTTTTGTGAAAAATAAGAGTGTTCAGTGGAAACTCATCTATTTAAAAGATTCCCCAGACAGTGAGTGGCAAAACCCTTCAGAAGAGAAATAGTTCAGCAGTGGGACCACACCGCTCTCGGGTGGCTCAAGCAGTCCCAAAGAACTGCAGAACAGACAAGGAAAATAAAAATGGGAAAGGTCTGTGCTAAAAGCAGGTTCTGTATTTAAAATCAG
The DNA here is from genome assembly GCF_000699245.1 of Pterocles gutturalis. Taxonomy (NCBI): domain Eukaryota; kingdom Metazoa; phylum Chordata; class Aves; order Pterocliformes; family Pteroclidae; genus Pterocles; species Pterocles gutturalis. The sequence continues at coordinate 4,669 of NW_010110685.1, forward strand.
AGCTAATAATCTAAAAGGCATGGCCAGGCCTCTTTACAGTGAAGACTTCTTCCAGCAACCCTCAAAATGCCGCCCCTCACAGACCAAATGCAAAAAGGGACAACAGCTCAGCAAACTGTAATGTTAAAGCTCCTTCGTCTGCATAAGGCATCTGTTCTGCCTCTGAATGTACGTGTACAGCGTATCACAGAGCTAACACTCAGCACCTAGAATTTGTAAAAGCATGCATATATAAGATGCCACATACACAAGAACAACGTCAGAAGTTCAGCCGCTGGCAGCAGCCGGCTCCTAGGGTAGTGAGTGGTGGTGGGTGGCAGGACTACTGGGCGTACGCACTGAATCCTGGCACGTGGTGCAGGCAAGGTGGTGCATGGACTTCTCCTGTCACTGGAAGGAGGGACAGGGCCCACCTAGCCAGCACAGATGGGCACTGCCACATGGATAACATCCACTGCACATTTCTCATGCACTGTGGATTTCTGCACTTCGTCAACGCAGCCCTAGCACGTACCAGCAATAGGTGGCACATCTGAGGGGAGCTCATTCTTCAGTGTAACCTACAGGATGTGGACAAAGCTCAACACCCTCCCTCTCAATCTACAGCTCACGTCATCACCCCTGGACATGCTGGATGTGTTCTTCATTAGCTGCTCTGGCACACAGTGCACCCATCATCTCTGCTGAAGACGGAGGGAAGCTGGTACTGAACAGCAGGGAGGCAGTTACTCTTTACACTGCTCATAGCTATCCTTGAAAGTGCCAATGCCTCTGTAGCATTCTCTCTCAGTGCAGCATTGAACAGGTGAGCTTAACTCACAGTTTTCTGACCTCATCACAGTTTTCCACTGATTCAAGTGTTGCTGCAAAGATGGAGACTCTCTCTTTCACAAGGAGCCACGTGGAGAAGACAAGAGGCACTTGGAAAGACAACAGATAGAAGTTGCACTGGGAGAAGTTTCATCTTGATAAAATAAATATTTTTTTTTACACTGGGAACAATCAATCACTGCAACAACCTCCCCAGGGACGTGGTAGAGTCCCTGTCACTGAAGGTTTTCAAGACGTGATTGGACAGGTTGCTAAAGGATCTCATCTAGGCTCCCTTTCCCACAAAAGGTTGTAGCAGATTATCTCTGGAGGTCCCTTCCAAGCTGGTCTGTTCTATGAGCCTAACCTAACTGGTAGTTGGCATCAAAACAAAGTGGAGGAGAAGCTCACATGGGCAGGCACCTCTATCACCTTGGAGAAAGCAACCAAAATCTGTCCCCAGTAAGAGCTACCTTTATGTGGCTCAGTGCACGTGGCTTCCCTCCCATGCTGTCCTCCTGGAGACAGCAGTAACCAGTACGTTATACCAACTCAATTAACTTTGCACTAGAGAAGAGGCAAAGAGGCATCCTTACACTTGACTTAGAGCTGGACGTGAGTATAAAAGGACCAGCCAGAGGTACTGCACAGTCTCCCACTGCCTTCCTCAGGTGAGCATCTAAGATTTGAGCACCCTCCTCCCCATACATACACATACCACCTCAGCGGTGACTGTGCCCACGACAGAGAAGAAAGCCTTGTGCAACAGTTAAGCACAGAGGTGTTTTAAGAAGCCACTTATTAAGTAAGAGAGTAAGCATCTGCAAGCATCCTTCCAGTTCTTTTCTGTGCAAAGGCAAGTGAGCCTCAACCATAACTGGACCAGCTATTCAATTCTGCAAAATCAGGAGCTCCAGTCACTCATGCAAACAGTGTTTAAGAACATATTTAAGAATACGAAGATGTCACCTTTCATCCACTAACTACTGTCTCTCAAGAGACCCAGAGTGACTAAATGGATATTTTTAACCTCTAAGATCTGGACACCCTTGCCCACCTTTACACACAGAACATGACACTGCATGTTCCTTGTGGGACAGAAGCTCTGACAAGGGTTGCTTTACTTAGTCCAGGCTCAGCACAAAAAAAGAACATTTTCTTGTGAATATGAGATATATTAGGATGCTAGCGTGATTTCAACAGCCAGTTTTAAAAATTGTTTGTACCTGCAGCATGTGTACTTCAACATGTAAATTCCCACTAACAGCCTTTTAGAGGAAGATTTGAAGAATTCCTCTCATTCCATAAATATTTGAACACACCTATACTCTTGAGTACATGAAGATGTCTTTTAAGCACTAACATGAAGGGATGCATGAACAGAACCTGTCACAAACAAACAATGCTGACAGCAGCTGGAAAACAAACCTTTTGGGGCTGGTAGTCCACGGTCTAATCCACAAATTGCTATCTGGAATACTGCAGCATCAATAAACATTAAAGAAGTAAGACAGTAAGCATCTCAAAGCATCTTTCTAGTTCTTTTTTGTGCAAAGGTAAGTGAACCTCAAACCACTGGACCAACTATTTGATTTTAATATAAACATTAAATGTAGGTAATATTCATTGACATTACCTAGTTCTTGAATTGTGCTTAGTTTATACCTATAATTAAAAAATGAGGTAGACAGAAATAGATTAGGTTACTACAATATAAGCAATAAAATAACGTAGTGTATACTGCTTAACTGTCTTTCAGGTACTGCTTTACATTTCATTTCTCCAGGACTAAATTTGCTCTGTTTTTCTTTTTTCCTCAGCAAAACCTCTCTAGTAGAAGAAAAAATGCACATATATTCTACAGGCAAAAGATGTGAGATTGTCTGATCTGCAATAGGGCCTTCTTGTTTATTTTTTTCTTTTTTTTTTCCTTTATTTTGTTTGTTATTAGTTATTTCAGCTATTAAGAAAAAAGATAAACAAAGATAAACTATGCTTAGCTTGAATTTAATTTCATAAAGGTCAGTTGTTTACCAGTATTTCCCTAAGAACCATCTTTGATATTTTCCTTCTTTATAATTCCTTATTCAAAAGGTACTGCCTATACCCTGTCATTATGTTAAATTAATGTGACTTGATTTTGATCAATGTTCCTGTTAATCACAGAAGTTATCCAATCTCACTAAACTAAAAGAAAATTATTTCCTATTTTGCATGGGGAAGATAATAAAACTGACAGGAGTGTGTGGTACAGACCATGTTCTCTGAGCTTCTGTGTTTGCCTGTGATTTTCTTCAGTCACAGCTCTGAATTGGGCTACTTTAGAAGGCAGGATACAAAAATGTATAATCTGTTGACATATCGTCCTATAGAAACTCCTTTCTATTATAAAAACGCTGTTGTAGAGACTGAAGATTATTATGTGACTCCAAAAGATATCACACTGCATCTAAGTCTGCTGATGATACACAATGTTGAAACTTATTCCCTCCAATTACTTGTTTGTTAAATTACATTGACTTTATTCTACTTGTGAATCATAGACAAACACTCTCTTGCTAACAGTAAATAGCCAGTCTCTGATCTCACAAATTCGGCATGTGTTTGCACATCTACAGCAAGAACATACTGTTAGCCGTTGGAAAGGAGAGCTGGGAAGCTTGAGAAGAAAGGTCTGTAATACAGAGGGTGAACTGCTGATCTGCAGCGATATCAAACAGAAAAAAAGCTGGTCAGCAAACTCCCTACGGGAACAGCTGAGCTGCATCTCCCTTTTTAAACATTCATTGGAAAAAAAAACCCCCCAAGTTACAAGCCCTTTTTTTCACACTAGGGTTTTCTCATTAGCACTGCCCTCCAGCAAATCATGCAGAGAATCAGCTGCACCCTCTACTCAGCCTACTCTCCAGAGCAGAGGGATCAAGTAACATCAGTGTCATATCTGTCCGACATTCGGCAACTGAATTCCAGCATGCGACTTGGTAAGTTTAATACAACAGCAAGTGCTATATCCAGTAAGAGACACAACTTTTGACATTTGCTTTGTTTTTTTCCAAAGGAGGAAAGGGGTTGCTGCCTATCTGGGGGCTCTTTCTATTCCAGTGTTCACACTGCCTTCACAATACCGCCACACACTTCATTCAGCTGTACAAAAGGAGCCGAGATGGGAATCCTCACAGAGTTGGCTTCTGGCTGCCAGGGGAACAACTGCATGGCAATTACACTGCCCTGTGACTGAAATCTACTGCAGGGAAGGTGTGGATGCTGGCGGCATTTGAATTGCTTGTTATTTCAAGCAATTAAAATAAAAAAGGAGCAATGGTTTTACTTTTCATGTCTTTATTTGCTACCTCATCACAACATAATCACTTTCTCGCATGGTTTTTATATAATCATAGAATTAATTTGAAAACTATTAATTTTTTCATCCAGCCAAAAGGTAGGGTACTCTGGGTAGGGAGAGTGATGAAAGAATTGGTTAGTGATGTCACTTGTTTAAAAAAAAAGTAAAAATGTTTAATTTCCATGCCATGGAAGAAACAAAAGCCAGAAGACTGTTTCTGTCTGAAACTTCTTTAAATCAGTATTTTGCCCACAAAATCTATAATTTTTTCTCAGGGCCACATGACCAATGCTTCTATAACTGTTCCATCAATTCATTTAATTTGTTCTCAGGATTGTCTCTTCTTCCCCGCAGACACAGAAGCTCCCTCAACACTTTCACTAGTGAAAGACCTTCACCTACATCTGACTCGAACACACCAACACCAAGATGAGGATTATCACAGCTCCAGTTTTCTGCATACATAGAAGGAATTCAGCAACTTCACGAGTTATGTTAAATGAAAGGTGGTGGTCACACCTAACCCACAGTTCCTCTGCTCTCAACTCTCTACAGATGGACATGCTTTACTACCAACACAAGTAACTACATCTTGACTCTTTAAAAAAAAATATAAATAATCTTAGGACACACCTCTTCATCCTCTCCTCTCATTATACACACTCTAGCTGTTCTTATGCAAGATCTGCTCAAATACCAGGAAGAATTACCTACAGACCACTGAAATAATCTCTCCTTTAATTGCCTTCCTCCTCTGATTTTACACACCACTGTCAGAAAAAGATCATTCTAAGACAGCAGACAGCTCTGTCAGCAGTCATGTGTTTCTGCAGAATAAAACAATTTTCTGTTTTGCTTCTTTCTATGTAAGATGACTGGATATGGGCTTCGAAGACCATTTTCTCAGGGTTACTTATTAGAAACTTCTCCATGTCACCAGCTGCTGTAAGCTATGCAGGGGATTAGATGCCAGCCTAGGAAAAATCATGGATGTCTCCTGCAGAGAAACCTCTGCTTCTGTATTTCACCTACAAGAATATGGAAAATGGGCAAAGAATGCCAAAATCTCTGCTGTTGTAATGGGCACAGCTCCACTGACTTTAATGAGATTTTGCATATTTATATTAGTAAAAAGTCTGGCTTGATGAATTTTGCCATTAGAGGCAGAAGCTCTGGATACTGAGAGCTCAGGTGACTACAAAACCATGTACAGAGACTGAGGATACTGTAGGGACTGGTTTGCAAACCACAGGTGTGTAACACAGAAGACAGAACAGCAACTAAAAGTGTGATAATAAATCAGATGCAAGATACACCCCACAGACTCTCCCAGTGTAAGTGTATGGTATGCAACACTTCTGCACAATGCTGATCTGCAAACCTTATTAACGTTGCAGTATTCCTTCACTGCCCTGAAGCAAAACAGGAAAGTATGGTCACCTTACATGGGCAGGATGGGGGGAGGAAAGGAAGGAGTAGAATTTATCTCTGTTTTTGAGATATTTTACTTTAGTGGGCCCTGGACAAGGTGGATCAACAACCTCAGGATTGCCCATCCCCTTGTCCTCACCTCCCATATTTGCTTCAAAATTATGTCAAACTTTCTGCCTCGGCGTACACTGAATCCAAAGGGATCAAGAACAAAGCAAAGTCTATTGCCATCCAGCACTCCTATAACAAGCACTTACTGCTGACTCCTTTCCTTTACTGGTGGTAGTTGTGGAGGTATGAGAACTGCCAGAGGTAATTGGAAGTATGATGTACTGCTGAGCCTCACAGTGATCTAAGAGTAGCTGAGAACATCAGCGTCGTAGTTTTATTGTCTGTCTCCTGGTGTCTATAAATCCCAGCTTTTACTACCTTCGTTTTTATCACGCCAATCAAAGGCTTGAGTGCCCAAGGAATGAATTACCAGATAAATCACTATTTGGAAACATAGCTCTCCCTTTGACAGTGCTGTATTTCTTGTGACATCGTATGCATATTCTACAGTACCACCATGCAAGGCGTCGCAGAAATAGTCCAGATTTCTATGTGATGTCATAACACAGAAGAAGGATGACATTACCTCTGAAGATTGCAACACAACAGTGTAACATGCAGGTGGGTCAAACAGTGTACTGCAGAAAGGAGAGCTGATTAATGTGGGGACAAGGGGGAAGAAGGGAGAGGACAGTCTGCCTCTTAACACAGCTTGGTATGATGAAAAAGTATTTACCTGGCAGTAAGGTTACAAATACTAGTATTGTAACAGGCTTAGTAAGACATTATGGACTTGGTAGGATTAAGTCAAAATGTGGTTTCAAACAAATTAAATACCTAGATCTAAGAAACTGCAGGAACTTCAGAATCTTTTAATTCCCTCTGGGAGAACTAACTTTACATGTAAAAGGTGTCTCTAACAGTAGTCAAAACAGCCTTGAATAGTTATTAAACCTTCCACAGCCCAATACCAAGTTTGTTTTAAAATCCATTAGGATGAATATGGAAAGCATTACCATGGGCAATCCTGAAAGTTAAGTGTATAGCTTTTTTAAAAAGTCCATGGGATCTGGTGCTAGTGTATATGGAAGCATTTAATGCACTTTCTCCATCTGGCACGGGTGACATGCAGGAAGGCTGCAAAATCTAGTGCAAGTTAGATTAATGCATCAAAGAGAAACTAAAGATCATTCTGCAAGTTTTTGGCCATCTGGGAATCAGGACACATGTGTCTGAGAGCATCAAGTGTGACTGACCTCTGGCACTTTTAGCACTTCTTGAAATACATGGGTTTGGACACCAAACTGATCCATTGACAAACTACTGTGCCTTTTACCTGATGTATACTCAATTTTTGAATGTACCATCTAGACAACAGTCTTCAGTTACTAGCCTGAGCATTTTCATGGCTGTGGGAAGCTTGAGTTTCAATCCCCCAGCTAAGATGGAGTTAAGCCCTTTCTGTAGGCTACTGTTTTAACAGCTATGACTTTATGTAAAACGTGGCTCTACCCTTGCAATTTGGAAAGCACTGCAGGCTTTCTGTAAGCCCTTGAGGCACGCTAAGATCATATCTAACAAATTGAGTTCCTTGGCATACTTTGATATAGGGATACTTATCTTTTGAATTTTAAAATGGAGGCAGGTATTCAGGCATCTGTCTCCATCAGTACAGAAGCACTCTGGGAATGCAAAGAACCAGAACTTAAAGCTCCCAAAGAAGGAGCAACCTGAGAGGTTCAAACACATGTTTTCACATCCCAAGATTGTGCTCTGAGTAGCAGGTTAGCACATATAGACCAGGTGATGTTAGATGTCTATGACATTTTAGATAGGTAAAGAATTAGGTATGGGTTGCTTGGATTGTTCTGTTAAATCTAGTTGCCCCTGGAATCCACTGCAGGTACCTAAAGAGGATCTTAGATCTTATCCTTAGCAATTGACCTACACCTTCATGTCTGGAACATTAACAGTGCCTTGGTTTTCAATCTACTTTTTTAATGTCAACTAGTTTATAAGGGAGGTCTTTTACTTGTAGTTTGTTTTTTTTTTTTAAAGGGGAAAAATATGTGTTTCTAGGTTTCACAGTACTTTGTTTTAATCTTTCGATGGAGCTGAGTGTCACATTCTCAGACAGTAACTGCAGAGTACATGAGGATTTGAATTAAACAGAAGCACGTTCAAAGGTAAAAGTTAGGTACCATATTCATCTCTGACTTATGCCTGTGTGTCCTTGTTCACTGTGGTTCTGAAGGCATCCGGTGAAAAACATATAGGAAGGTTTATTAAAAAATTCTCTTTTCCCAGACCAAAATCAAAAGGGAATTTCACAGGAAACTACAGGAAAGAGTTGGGTGTGAAACACTGGGGAAAAGTAGGGCACCATTTTCAGTCTTTTCCTGGAACCATGATGAGATAACGTCAATTACAAAAAAAGATGGAGTTTAACCTAAAAACTTTGACAGTTCTACGAGTTTAAAGCTACTTGGTAAAAAAAGCTGTTGAGTGCTTGAGAGTTTTTTGGTGAGAGCGGAACTGCAAATCAATTACAATAAAGGTAAACTTCACAGTTAAACTTTGGCTTTTTGCTAGGAGCAGCTTAATGTTTTTTGCCTAAAAGCACAAGCCCAGTACACTCGCATGTTAGTGTTGCATGACAGAGCAGAGATATCATGTGGAAAAAAAGTATATGCTTTAAAACTGATTTCCTACTGAAATGGTCCAGGTACTGCCACTATAAAAATACTGCAAGATTTGCCCTTTACTGGAGTGACAATTTCAAAAACTCTTACATTCTCCCCATCAAAAAAGCCTTGGTGTAAAGCCTGTTGAGAATAAAATACCCAGAACTGACTTGAAGGGCTCAATTCTCAGTCCATGTATGCATTGGCATAGATCCCACAGCCTTCAGTCGAAGCCGTGTTGATTTGTGGTAGGTAGCAATGGTTTCTCAGATCTCAGTTCCGAAAGGATTTGAATGCTTCTTGCAACATGCCAGTGAGCATTTATGGCCTCACAGGCAGTGCTCTTGTAGGATCAGGCCTTTCTGAAGATGCTCGAGTCCTGTTTGCTTCTTCAGAAGTCAGATTCTACAAAAAGCTTGGTTTTTTTAATCTTTTACTTTCTATTTCTTCAGTTTTCATTTCATACCATTACACACTTTGACCAGTGCTGTTTCAGGCTGAATAATCCCCTGAGCTGCTTCTGCTTCATCTTTAAATGAAATCGGGTGTGGTTTGGCAACATTTCATAAAATGTGTAATTTGATTCAACATCTTAATGCATTACCTCATACTCGTCCCATTCTAACCACATCTTTGGGCTCGTCTACACTTCGAAGCTCATTCAAATTAAAGGCATGAAGTGAATTTAAAATGCAACAGGTATCCTAGTCACTCCATGTGTATCAGCAATCCAGGACAACTATGGGACAAGGAGACACTGCATTCATTCCACTCCTCGAAAAAAACTTGATGGCATTTGAGCTTCTACCTCTTCCTTCTTTCAAGCTACTTGGGAAAGAAGAGCCCTGAACTCTCTCGTAATCTTTATGTGGAAGGGGTCTAAAAAGGACACAACACAGCCTGCGTCCTATCACAGTTCTGTTCCACCCTTCCTCTCTCTCACAGTCTAAAAGGAGACTGTGGCTAATTTCAGCTAACAAATTCTCTCCTGAGACACAGGCAACGGGCTTGAACTCTCCTGCCTGCTTCCTCCTCACACTGTAGTTTTTGATCTCTTACACTAAAGGCCAAGCTCATTGCAGAAAAGCAAGAGAGTTTGCATCTTCTGGAATTGGTGTTTCATGGGTCCGGACAAACCTCTGACAGGTGCTTGTTGGTGGCTGTGGGAGATGGGATGTAATGACCTGGATTGTCTTGCTCAGTCTGCTATTCCTACTTGCTATGAGTGAACACGCAAAAGAAGCAATTCAGCTTTTGCTTTTCTCTTCGAGGCTTTTAGTAGCTATAAAATCAGACAGTATGAGGTTTATATGGATTTGTGCTTTATACTGAGTAATCTGATTTGGAAAAGTGTTAAAAGCAATATTACGTTGTCTGGGCACGTTTCAAAGAATTCTCAAACCAAGATACTGATGGCAGAGGCATTAGTGAATATTTAGGATAAATCTCACATTCAGATTCCTTGAATTCATAGTTTTCTTCTATTTTTGTTTCTTATTCAGTTAAACAAGCTCAGTATTTTCCAGTATCGCTTTTCAATGATGGAAGAGATCTATTTCTAATTAGCTTTGATCCTGCAGAACATTAACTGGTGCTCCTCTATTTTACCGTCTCTAATGCAAACTTCAGGCAAATAAGGTGTAAAATCCACTGAACAGTACCTAGTGTTGCACAGTTCTTTAGAGATAATGTAAAAAAGGAGTAGGTTTGTTTTACAATTTCCAAAGACAGACAGATTTCCAGTCTCTTAAAAATGTTTCTATTATTCACCTCACCACTTAAATGGGACGAAGCCTGATTCTTTTGTGTTTGTATTTAAAATATACAGGTTGGACTTTTGAAGAAATTGCTACCCTAGCTTTTGTTCACTGCACATATAATTTTTGAAGGGAGAGTACACTTTTTGATAGCTGCAGTTAAGCTGTTATATAACATAACACATCTAACTGCTTGCATTACAGTGACACTTCTTCACCATAACTACATTCATTTTACTTAATGACAACTTTTGCACTCGGATCTAATTATGCAGTCCTAAAAGAAGTGCGTGTATTTTTTTCCAAGTACAATATAAAGTGAGAAAAATATTTCAGCCCATCTGAAAATATTTTCTTAAAGGAGCAAATTAAGTAGACTATGCCAAAAACGTGATTATGAATGGTCTAGCACAGGAAAATAAAATGAAAGCCACTACATTTTTGCACAGATTGGAAAATACTGAGGAATAAAAATAGTCCAATATGAAAAAATGTGTCTTATAAGACAGCTTAAAAAGTACACAGCAGGCACAGGCAGGAACTCGCTGTCAGTGCACTGAAGCCAATGGACATTGCACCATTGACCCTATTGGGTCAGTTATCTTACCTCAAAAGGGAAAATCCTTTGAGTCCTTACCTGTACACTAGTAAGAGTGGTGTATTGATAAGCTTTGACTACCAGGTAATTGGCTTCTATATCTATTATCCCCAGGATCATGTACTTCCACCATCTCCTTTTCAAAATTGCCAGCAAGTTTTCTTCTCCTGTGGTAATAAACAACAAGAAGAATTATGTAAAAGAGTTAGGTTTACATGCACAAAATACCTGCCTGTCAGGTGAAATTACCTACAATATCTCTCACATTTACAGTATGCAGTTGAAAAGCACCATATATAACTAGATATTGCAAGGAGGTGAAGACTAACACAGCCTATTTGTCTCACAGATATTAGAACAGCCAGCTTGCTGAAGCAATATGTGAGGGTCAGGTTGTCACCTCCCTTAAGATGTACACAATGCAGGGAAAAACAAACACAGCTTGGGCAGACTGTAAATGTGTTTTTAGTTTATACACATGCATACATATATATACACATACAAAACACTAAAGACTAGAGCAGCTTATTACATACGTTTATACTTTCCATGCATACTGATAAATGTTGTAACACACATGATGAAAGAGGCTTTTGCCATAAGTGTGAGATTATTAGTATTTGCAAGTATGACGGACTATTAGAGCAGCATCACCTTGGGGCAGATTACAGATCCTGTTCCAAGGATGGTTATTATGATCCTAGTGGTTCAAAATGTCAGACTTGTTTAGAGAAAGGCTGCACTGAGATAAACAGATTTTGCATGACAGGTTGCTCTGCTCCCAGGATCGATTTCTGAAGTAGGTAGGTTTGTTGCCTTCTACGGGAGCCCTGTCAGTCATCCAAGACTTACTTTCTACCACGTGAAGCCTGACAGTACAGTACGGCCTGCAGATCAAACCCACAACTTTCAAAAGGTCAAAGCATTCCTCATGCTAGGCTAGGGATTATTATTGTTGTCCGTTCAAAAGAAACCAGCTCATTAGTGAGAGTGGGCAAACCTGCTACTTATTTGCATTACAGTAAGCTCCAGATGTGGTGGGACCCCACTGTGAAAGGGGTCAGGCAAACCAACAGTGACTGAACACAGTACAACTGGAGGTCTTTGAGAGTCTGTAGCCTAAACAAGGATCTAAGTAGAGTTGACCTGTACTGACAAAGTACCATAAATGGAATTTAAACTGTCTTGAAAGTTTAAAGAAAACCCCACTATTCTTAGATTTGTTCATGTTGCTGCTGCCTTCTAAGTGCCTGTGATCATCAAAATGAGCAGTGAAAAACACAGAAGAAAAGGAACATTATTGTCATTTGCTACCAAAATTTGCTTAGGCTTCCCAGTTCTCCTTCATCATTTTCCATCATCACAAGTACGTTCGGCTCTCTGGTTCAAATAGACTCGGTGACATATGTGCTGCCATACCATCAGAAATGGCAGGCTCTCTGTAGCACAGGAGTGTCTCAGATCTTATAAGATTAAATCACAGAAAAACAGGTAATTACTTCAGAAGTTGATTCAGAAATCTTAGATGTTAAATCTTGGACCCACTGAGTTTCTTGAATGGGTATTTACCTGAAAAAAGCATTTGAATCATCTGACGTTTGTTCATTAACAGATGCTCACACGTACACACTTCCAGTGGGATATTATTAGGCAACAATCTATTTGTTACACTGATAATGACACTGTAAACTGTGCAAAACTGTAAATGCTAAAAAGCTTTCCTTCCTTCCCTTCTTTTCTTCTCTTTCTTTCTGTTTCTCTCAGTTAGCAGCACAAAATAGCAGAAACAAAGTGATCAGTGGACTAATTATTTAAGACCCTAAATAAGGAGTCAGTACATTCAACCACATCACACTTTTCTGTTACCACCAACTCAGAGAAGAACTCACAAAAAAGAAAAACCCACCCTTCAGAAATGAATTATGACTACATTTATGTATGTTATGACGATCTGAGCATGCAGAAAGAGGAACAGTTTAGATCTTAATTTTTAATATATTTAGGGAGGTATTTTCAAAAAAGTATTTGAGGTTAGATGTCCTAATTCCTGCTAAAATCAGTGTACTCTAGTTTTTATGCTGTCCAGAGAATACCTTTAAAACCCCAGCTGGAAAACATTAATGCAATGGAATGGCATGGTTAACATTTCAGAGTGATTTTTCATTTTAATTGTAAAGAGAAAGTTTAAAAATCAAAGACATCAAACTGCAGTCTATGTTACAACAGGGAAAATCCCACATGAATCTCTTTTTATTACAGTAGGACCTTGGAGGTACCTGCAAAGCAGAAAGAAGCAGCTGGCTTAAGAACTGCACTGGCATTAGGTTGCCTGAAAAAGGATTATGGGCACACCTTGAGGACTCTTTTGGTGCCTTTAGTTTGCCAGTGCTTGCTTCCTCCATCTTCAATTTCCAACCAGAGATCGCTGTACTGCTCTGATGTGGCCAAATAAGTTAGCTTTAAAAACAAATGTATGGCCATGACTTCTGGCTAATGGGTAAAGTCAGTGTTTCCAGAGATGGAAATTAAATCTACAATTTTAACTGACACGCATGGTTCTCTCTTTTGCTTTCTCAATCCTTTCTCTGCTAATGACAGAAATAAGAAAAAACATTTAGCAAGTGATATTTTATCTTTGATATACAGCTCTCAGATGCTCCAAACTGCAAAATATCAGGTCCAACTGACAAGTCTGGGCAGAGCAAAAAGCAATGCCAAAACGAATTTATGCAGGCACTGTGCACCTCTGATGAACACTGGTTCAGCTTCACAGCAAGTGTCTTTGTCTCGCCCAGAGGAAAGCAGAGAGATGTACAGGCATTCAGCGTGACGGAAATAAAACAGAGAATTTGTTCCCAGAAAAAAATCTTGTGCAGGAGCTGCATCTTTCTCTGTGGAACCTGCTTAGCCTTTGCTTCCACTCATTTGCTGCATCTCTTGTTACTTAGTGTGTAAGAAAGGTCTGGCTTCCGACCAGGGTCCCTTTGCCCACATTATTATTATTATGGTTTGTCCTTAACATATCAGTTGTGCAGATCTACAAGCATTAGCAAAATTGACAGACCCCATTTGAGGGTATATCTGAGCAAAACAGCAATGCATGTTTAACATTGTTGATCTGGGGATTCTTATTTGTTTGCTGCTATTTCCTTGGCATTCTCATCACAATTCGTAGAAGGGAATGAATCGTTCCTAAAGTGAGAGACTTTCCAGAGAGAAGGGCAGGAGAAAGCTGGTGATTCTGCAGTGAGTGTGAGTCCAATGCTACGGAAGGAAGAGCTAGGTGGAGTCCCGGTTTTGAGATGGGGCTGAAATAAAGCCACCATATTCAAATGTCACACTTTTGCAAGAGTGAACCAGTAGAAGGCAACAGTGGAAGACAGCCTGGAGAAGGCATGGGCTGCCAGCAAGACAGGACCTCTGGACAGCAATCACAGATGGCATCCTCAGTGAATTCATACAACAAGGAGAAGGGAAATGCCAGCTAGAGAGATAAGTGGGAAGCCTTGACTTAACTTGGGAAGACTAAAATGAGAAGCAGAGGGAATCAAGAACTTCATTCAAAAGTCTCCATCCTGAATAGAACTAACATCACCTTTGCATAAAAACAAAGATATCACACCTAAAATAAAAACAAAACAAAAAGAGTGTTTTGAAAATAAACATTATCTGTCACTGAACATAAAGGGAAGATAGTTATGTCAGATCATGTGTTTTTGTTATTATCTCAATAGGACTGTAAGGCTTCCAGCCAGTCATATAAACAAATACTAAACCAGAAAGTGTATAGGTTAGCTTAAAGGCAACATTTCCAGTGAGCCAACAGCACGTAAAGACGTTGGTGAACATGCATTTATGTGAGTGCACAGAGTAATGCCATCTTCAGACAGTGACATCTATTAGAGATGGAGATCCTCTTTCAAAAACTAAACCAAAACCCTAACTTATGTTGGCACTGGAGCTTTTGAAAATGTAAACCCTCATATTCAGTCTAATCCAAATGTAACAGGTTTAAAAACAAATTGCATTTTAAGAATGCTTTAAGATTCAGAAGTCTAACAGACTGTTAACACAGAGAACTACAAACCCCCTCTCTTTACCCTTTCTAGAAGGGTAGGTTTAGATTTTAGATTTTTTACTAATTTTGCAGTTAGACACACATTTGGCAGGTATATATATAGAAGAGCTCTCAGTGCTTGGAAAAAAACTACAGCTTTGCTTCTGCCGGCTCAAATTAAAAATCAACAAATAAGCCGCTTTGTAGAAGAGATGATTTTACATCATGTAATAAGGATTTACCCCTGGGGGGTTACCAAATTAAAAATAAATTAAAGAGAAAATTAAAAGAGGCTTTAGCTGTGCAATGTCTACCAAAAATGTATCTATACATTTGCAAAACCCTTTTTCACATTCACCCACGCAGCCGCAGAGGTACAAAAAAAAAAACAAAAACAAAACACTACAGCCATTAAGACAGCAAATTCCCAATTACTTGTGTATGGGCTTGGGACATAGGCAGAATAACAGCACTGCTAGACCAGAAAACAAGCATATTGCCTCTCTTTCATCAGCTGCAGTCTCTCGTTTTTAATTCAGATGACAACTTGCTATTTAGATCGAGCTCATCAAAGGAGCTGTGCTCTCCTTCTGCTTTACAGAGCTCAGCAGAAGATATCTAAATGTGTGCAGGAGACTCGCAAGGGGGAGGCAGGGCAGAGGGAGGGCTGCCAGGCATGCTAGTCCTCCCCTGCCTCTAACAGGAGCATCAGAGTCAAGTGATACCTGGTAAAGGGGCGAAAGTCTCACAGAGTTTGAAGGTTAGACCCGAATTTACTTATTATCACTTTCTTTGAAAAGGACTCTTGGTTACAAAGCACAATTAAGGGATAATTGTTTCTTTTCTGTTTTCACCTGTTATAGTGAGTCTTGCAGATACAGAAATTCACCAGTAACAACACTGCTTCTCTACAGACTTTGTAGTTGTCATCTGGCCCTGCTGCAGGACCAGGGAAAGGGGGCTGTCAAAAAAAGTGTAGGGGTAACACAGATCTTCTCTGCATTACTACGCCAAGAGGCTCCCATGCCTGAACAATAAAACCTTGCTTGTCTCCTGTTTGGCCAAGTTGCTGGTTCAGGGGACTTAAAGACTGTTGTAGATGGCTTTTAGCTCTCCACAAAGATCAAAAGTACAGTCCCTCTTCCGTGTGACTTTAAATCCTTGACCCAGAATGGTTTCTTATTTCCTCGTATCTGTATTACTGATGACTACTTTATGGTAATGCTGTTGCCCAAAGGCAAAACACCACCACTTCTTAATTATTTATGCAATAGAGAAAACGCTTTCTTACAGGACCGCTCTCCCAGCCGTTCTTCACAAAACACCTGAATATACTCTGTTCACCTTATGGATGACTGCTTATAGGCTGCACTGCTTTTGTCCTAGCCCATGCTTCAGTAACCCCTTTGGGAGAGGAGATTACCTCAGCTCCTTTCACATCCTCCGAATGTCTGATTTTATCCAGCCTGATCTTATCCAGAGCTCCCCTCTGCTTCCTCTCCCACGGTGGGAAAACTGTGTAACCCCCAAACACGCTGCTGGTGTGACAGCCCTGAGTTGCTGCAGCAAGTGGCTCCTGTGCCGGCTGCACGTTCCTGCTGCTTGCCCTGAGCCAGCACTGGTGCTTGTGAGGCTGCACGGTGAGCCAGGGCAAAGAACTGCCTGAAAACACAGGTTTTGCATTTTCAGATCAATTTTCAGACTGTGTCCTGAGAAGTCTGTGACCAGATCGATGCCAGTCCTGTGGGGGGTGAGAAGCAAGTAACAGGGGACCCAGGCAGGGGACAGCTACTCCCTTCTCTGACACAGGCAGAATTGTGCATGTGTCCTATCCATCACAAGGTGACAGCAGCCACTGAACAAATCCCAGCAGCCGCCACCACCACCCTTGCTACGAATATGCAGTGCACAATGAGGCTGCGGGTCCTCCCGCCATGTGTGCTGAAGCAAAACTGCCGTGGGTGGTGGTGCTGGGGTGGAACACGGTCCCAGGACACGAGCTGGCATACACGCCTTGCCGGGGTGAGTGTGTCATGGCAGTGTGTTTTCACCTTCTTAGGAAGTAAGTATTATTTATCCCTCACAATCAACGGGATTTTTCAGTTTTGAAGTGGTTCTATTTATTTTCATTGTCTGTTTCAACTCTGTGGTGTTGGAACATCTACCTATCACACTAACATTTATTTGTCTGGCACTTTAGAAAAAGGTACTTTATGTAACTTTCGATCTCCAGATTATCATAAGAGTAGCAGATACTGAAGGAAAGGTTTGTGCCTTTTCTGTCTGCTACTTTTGTCATTTTGATCCTCCTCTTTTCTACAACATGCTTAGCCTATTAACATGACATAATGTAGCTTTCCAGTTAGTAAATCACAGGCTCATCTGAAGTATTTAGACTTGTTATGTCCTTTTAGAGATTTTGCAAATCAGTCTGGTTTGGCCCTGGATGTAAATCATAACAGGTGACATCGCATCTAGGAATTTGAACATGCATTTTCATAAAACATGAAAGGATTAATTTCTGGTGCCTTGATTTTGATCCTCCAGCCTAAGCTCTGTGGTTAGATCTGATAATCTTCAGATGTCTTCTTATTTCATGAGATTACTGGTCATACAATTTACATTTAAGAGTATATTACAACTAATACTGCAACAATAAAGCAGCTGGTGATTTTGCAGATGCCTCAGTTTCTCTCTACCTGCCCACCCACTAGATTACCTAGGGTTTTTCCCTTGGTGGCAGACACAATGCTGGATGTTACTGCCACAAGTTACTTCAAGAAACAGACCATGTCAAGTACCACATCGGACCTGAAAAAAAGCTCTGAACAGTGCACCATTTAAAAAAAAAAAACAGACCTCAAAACTCCCAGCCCTTCAAAATGTCGAGATAAAAAACCACTGCAATGTTACTAGCACACAAATTTTTCATCCAAGTTGTTTTATCTCCCAGCCTAAACTTAGGTAAGCACCTTTCCCGAAATGGCAGACTGCGTCCTGGGAGAAGCACTCGCACCTTTGTAGCACAGAGAGACACGAGCACACTGAGAAGCCAGAGCTTTCCCTCAAACCCTGAGATTTGATTATGTGCTTATGTCTTCAGGCATGACATTTTCAAAATTGATTTCCGATCTATGGTACTCTCATATTTAAGTTACCTCTGAGCTAACACTGTCTGCCAGCTTTTGGGGTTAAATCTGGCTCACTCTCGCACACAGCTACTTCAAAACTATCCTATTCCTTTCACTCTGTAAGCTCTGTAGTCAGGCCCTTTTTTCATTGTTTATCCTATTTTATCCAGTGTGAAGCTACTTACAGCACTGCAAAGAAAAATTCTAAAAATAAAAAAAACCCCTAATTTTCAAATTTACCTGTGTTAGTGAAATTAAAGAAATCTGTATATATCTCTCTCCATAAGTTATAAATGTGTAATTTGCATGAATAATTTATCCTCCTGGATAATCTTGGGCATGTTAATCATATTCACAAGTCTTACTTAAAGTCAAATAATCTTAAAAGAAATAATGTTCACTGTTTAAGGAATGTTAGGATGCATAAGCTTAGCTTTCTTTTTTATTTTTTTTTACCCCTTTCATCAAGTCCTTACAAAAAGTTGGTCCAGCCACCTACCCATTCTGTGACATTTTCCCCCCAGCAGACAGATATGAATAATGAATTATCTACTTATTATTCATTATTCCTATAAACTTTATTCCCCAAAGCATGAGATTTGCCTGAGATAGTAAAAAAAAAAAAAAAAAAAAAAAAAAAAAGACACAGTGCAAATTGTCATTATTATTAACCACCACAGATCAAGCAGATCCAACTGAAGTTGAATTTCTAGGTTGTCTTCAGAGGAATAAGGAAGTCAAGGAGTGTGTATCTTTCTCTGTTCCCTATCAATAACGTTTGAACACACTGTTCCAATTTAAATCTAATCTGACAGAGATAGAGTGCAAAGATACTAGTTTCTACAAGTTTAATGTGAACAGGTAACTGAGCAGAAGAGAGAAAACCTAACACTGTTGCCACTAAGTAAAGACTCAGAGATGAACTCACTACTTGTTAGACACCAGTGTCTGGCTCTGCATCTTCTTAGGCACCAGCTCATTCAACATAAGACATAAATCCCTAAGAGGTGAGGAGATTCTGGTTATGGGACTCACCAAACTACTACCCAGTAGCAGGTGCTGGCATGAAATATGAGCAGGGACTGTATACAACATGTGGTAAACATGAAAGAGAACTGTATCTCATAGCTCTTTACAGGCTATGAAACCTAAAGATATCTATTAAGAAAGAAAACTGTCTGCTGATGACTACTAAGAGGATAATACTATTAAGGGGAAAAAGGCTATTAGTGAGTAAGTGAAAATGAGAGTGTTGTCTTTTGTGGTACGAGCACTAAGGGCACATATGCAATCCAATATTGTGACAATTCTTGTTAGTTTAGCAACAACTAAACTAACATATAAAAGGGCATTTTAAAGTGGAATCAGATGGGAAGCTGATGCTAAAGAAGCACTGCTGGCAGAATTAAAACTTTATCTGGAGTCAATAGTGTTAACTGAAAATATATAAAAGCCTAATACCCAGTGCTACTTCATGTCACGTTGCCCTGGGCCAAGGGGGGAGCTGAAAAGTTCAGAATACACTAGGGCTGGATGGCTCAAGATAAATATGTCTTTACAGATGCTCCAAGATCTCTAGAGGTATTTCAGTATTCTTCTGTGTTAAAAGGCTGCAAACACACACTCAGTCCTCTTGGAGTATCTATTTGCAGTAGCAGCCGTGGGAAAAGCTAGCAGAGTTATTCCCCTTCTGGGACTTTCCTCACACCACTATTGGTGAACTGGAAGAAGGTTTGCAAAAATTCCAAATTAAATATTAAATATTATCCCTGGAGGAACATAAAAGCTTTGGGAATGTGTTGCCATCACGGGTTACAGAAAAACCTCAGATCAGAACACCACAGATTAATCAAGAAAAGCCACGAATTACACATGAAGCAGAAAACTTAGGAGCTGCCACTTGGTTAACGCAATTGTGAAGCCGGTCCAGGACACTTCTTGTCTCCAAGGTGACCAGCAGCAGAGGCTCAAGAGAAGCATGCAAGACACACCAATCCACTGTGGGTCCTTCATTGTTGGCCACAGCATGAGCACCTTATTTCATGCATTGCAGGAATTCCAAAAGGCATGAGTAAACCCCATTAAGAATAGAAAAAACGCAGGCATGAGCACATAGAAATATGCAAAACACAACAGCTTCAAATAACACCCAGAGCGGGTGCATTCAATCATTTGCCTACTTCATGATACTTTCAGGAGTCATACACACCAGAAATCTTAAAGTTGTGTCCTTAATGATCAAAAGTACTTAAAAACCCCCATGCTTACACCGTTTGCAGCATGCCTACTGAACTAAAAGCACAAAACATCACTGACCCATGCTAATTAACTTGCATAAGGCATTATATAGCTACTGTGTCAACTAGACATTTACAGGCAATTCTGCTGAAGGAACTGGCTATTCCTTATCACATAATCCTGAATGAGTTACCCAGAATGACAATTAAGATTAGAAATCAGGTCAGGTATTTTTTTAGATGAGGAGTTGTTTGGAGCAGGTGATATTTTGTTGCATACCTGTTGTGCACCTAAAACAATGGGGTCTTGATGTGACCTTTGGAAATTTAGCAATATTAGTATCAGACAAACAAATCAGCATTATACATCTGTATATCTAGGTAAAGGAGCAAGCAATCTGGGATACAAGAGGAACGATGGAGAACAGCCCTCCATCCTGGGTAGTCAACAGGCATGCACTTCTTTCCTTCTGAGCTGGCAGAACTGGGCTAGAAAAACTTCACAATGGAGTCAGGTTGGTAGCATTTCTGAGAACAAAAATACAAATTTTCAATGATTCAAACTCTGTAACAAGACAACTTATAGGTTTATAAAGCATCTAGCATGTGTATAGTCAGAGGAGTACATTTTTATTTATTTTTTGCCACCTTTCACAAGCACAGTTGTCAGGACTAGCACCTAAGTGCAGTCATACCCAAAAAAGTGGAGAGCTGTGCAAGCTGATGCAATACAGTTCAGACATTGCTTTGCTCTAGATATAATGCAAAAAGTCAATTAAATGCTCAGTGTGTACCAGCTTAGCTTCAGTAAACCGGTTAAAGCAGCTTTGTAACAAGGACTGAACCTCACCTGGTCTTGTTTTCGAGCAAAATAATGACCGGCATACAAAGTGATAACCAAGATCTACAGACAAAGGAAATTTTGTGTCCCTGTCTAGTGTAGTCTTAAGCTCATCTATGAAGTCTGAAAAATATAGAATCTAATTATTGTAGCTGTGCAACTGAAATAATAGGGAGATTAAGAGTGGGACTGATAAGCAGTTAGATGGTACAACAGCAAGCTGGAGGTCTGCAGTCTACCAAAAGTCTGGCAAAAATTACCTGCAGTGATATGTACGAGCTGAGAGATATTCAGTCAGTGCTATTATAACCTGAATTCAGCATCTAGTGCTGCTGATCATTGGAGATTGTGCATATGCTTAAGGTATCAATAAAGTAATTAACTGAATAAAACATGTATTATTTGTCCATGGTAGAAGGTAATAGCCAATAAAAGTATGATAGATAAATCCAGTATCTCATTAAATATATAGAATAAAGTGCTCTGGTATGCAGGAAAGCTAATGCCACTGTGCTGCTGTTTAATCATTGAAAGACTAGTATTATACTTGCTACTGGCTACACTGCCATAGTAGAGAAATGCCAGTAATTCGTCCAGTATGAAACTGAACTGTGCCTCTTGGAAAAGCCAAGTGTGGTTTTAGTAAGAGCTGGTTCTAGGGTCAGAATCCGGATCTAGCACATAAGCAGGTGCTTCTCAGAACAGTGGTTTGGTGCCCATTGAGGTCCAGTCCCAGGAGAGCTGGGAGTCCTGGGAGGTCAAGAAGAGACCAGTCAGGGAGGCAGCCGTGCAAAGAAGCTACCAGTACCCCCGTTGTGGCTCCAGGGTAAATGCAAGTTGATAGCAATGCTGTATTAAGATCCCTCCTGAAATAATCAGCACCCGCTGACTGCCATCTCTGAAATTCTCAGTTTCTGTAAACTCAAAAACCTCCAGCAATAAAGAAGCAGTGATATTCACAATGAGCAACCTTATTACAGAAAAGTGTTTCCTTTACGTGAAGCCTGATTTAAAAACAAAGTGCCGAACACCTCATTGGCATTTATCTTCCCATGTTGCCTGTGTTTTAACAGTAATTGACATAGTAGCCGCTCCACAACATCAAGAAATAACACCTAATTAGAAATATGACCGAGTCCTTTTTTAGGGAAGGAAACACTAACCTGTCAGGCTGATAACTGCAACATGAAGTTCTAGAAGGTGAAACTGTAGGGTTACAGTAAGAGGAACTTGTATCACGTGCAACTAATATCCAAGTAGAAATTCCATCAACTGAGGAGGTATTCAACCATTAAAGTGTGAATTACGACCACATACCACAGCTACAGGTTGCCCCCTTACACATCCAGATGGTTATGGTTACACCAACAAAACCTTTACCATCACGCTATCTATCATTTTGTAAAGGGGCACAAGCATGCATATCTGACTCAGACACTATTGATATTCATCGACAATTTAATCAATCTTGTTGTGAATGTTAAATGAAAGAATCATCATTCTCTCCCTTTCCCGTGTTCCACAGTTGAAGCCCAGGGACAGTTCAGCCATGCAACAACTGTTCAGCACATAAAAGAAGGGAGTCAATGCACCTTCCCAGAACAAGCTGCCAATACAAGTGTCAGAGCACCAAGGGTTCCAAAGCAGAGATAGAGCATTTTTGGTATTTTATATATGGGAGTGTCGTCATGATGCAGCCAATCCTGAGCAACGCATCAGCACAATGCTTCAAGAAGAAACCATCCCAAAGGTAGAGGTCATCTTACCAATTTAATCTCTCAGAAGACTCATCAGCACAGACAGAATGAGGGTATATCACATGAGATCAGGCAGTCAGAAAGCCTGAGGAGGCTGTTTGACCCTCTCAGAGAAAAGATGTTACCTCTGCTTCAGTGGGGAAGACTCAAACTTCATCACACAGGCCATGATGGATAAGTATGAAATCTTGTTTGCCAGCAAGAGTAAAACAGCCCCAGACTGTGACAGAAGTAGAATAATAAGCTTTCAGGAAACACAGTTAATATAATAATTCCCATAAACACTGGGTGCCATCTAGCATAATGAAAACCGTCTTGTAAAGAAAAACTAGATGGATTTTTTTATGGAAGACAATACACAGGTGATGGACCTGCATGTGAACTTGATGGGAAAATGAGGCAGTAACTGCTGCTGATCCCTGAGCTACAGAAGAGAAAGCCGAGGGTCTGTAAACCCATCAAACAGGAATGAAGGCACCACTGAACCTTTCATAACTATTCCCATTCTTCAATACTTAAACACAGATTTATAATATTTAAAATTATGACCTTGATTTTCTGCAGCTTTGTGCCCAGTGAGTGCAACCTGGGCAAGTATGAGTCAAACCTGCTTTGTCCAGTGTGGTAGTGGCTCCATGAAGGGCACAACAGCAAAGGACTGGGGCTCTCTGACATGGGAGCAGTGCTGGGTGTTTCAGCTTACATCCTCTAGAGCAGATCCATAAATTGTGAAATGCTCCTGCTGTAAAGGCTCAGCCGTTTCAGCCAACTTTACCACAGACAGTAAGATAAGCTATATAATGTGAGCACAGGCTTCAAGTGAAATTTATGCAGGATGACACACATGAATTAGACCCTTTGGGATGTTCGCACAGTTGTGGATTTCTAGTTGTAAGCACCAGGTTGAGCTCTTCTAGAGAGAAACTCCCAAGAGGCTATTAAAATTTGATGGCATAAAATTCGCCATGCCAGACAAAGGAAGAGGAAGACAATGAAGGTAGAACTTGGGCATAACTATGCTGCTTAGACATATGCATTCACCTGTTAAAACCATATATGCAGTACCTGCATAGGAAGGGGTGCTTATTTACCTTGTTAGCCATAACATTAGGCTTATGCAAGAACTAGACACACCCTACAGAGTTCTCTGAGCCACCATGATTTACAGGCTGATCGTGAGATCTCCATCAATCCCCAAGCAAGTACTGTAGCCGACTATGGCCATAAGTGCACTCAGGAGAGTTCAAAAAGCCCGATCATTCAGGCCTGTTTATGGGGTTAATAACAACTTGTTTTCATTTTAGGCATATAGATTTAGCTTTTTTTCCTACATAGTAATGAGCCATTTTTAGTTCAAAAAATGGAAACCATCAGTGCTGTCTCGTGTTGTGACAGCAAAAGACTACAGAGCTCTCCTGACAACCTGCTTCTATTTTTTGGTCTCTCCTTACGTCTTGCTCTGTTTAATGTTACTGAAGAGGAATGCATAAGATTTGTGCAAAATCCAATCCTTTTGTAGGAGATGATGTTACTTTGGATAGAATGGGTCAGTATATTCACCTACATTAGGGCCGTGGTATTATGGGATTACGTATCTCACCTTTACACTTGTATCCAACACACCCACTACAGATATCATCGTGGGAAAAAAGCTTTAAACAAACAAACAAACCCCTGCAATATGTCGGTCAAGGAAAACATACCCTAACAGGTGAGCAAGCTGTACATAAACACGTAGAGCACAACCATACCCACTCGGATTTATGCCCTAGAACTGACACACCTCACTAATGATACCATATGCAGACACTCTCTTGTACAACAGCTTAGTCAAGATATTGACCTACATAGGTTCATCTACTGCCAAATTTGGAGTTTCTTAAATGTGTAAGATCCATAATAACTATTCAGGTCTGCTGTGATCTGTCTTACACATCTCCTCTAAAAAATTCCTGCTTCCAAATAAATGATTGCATTTATAATTGCTTGCCAGTTTACATAATTTGCAAAGTGAAGGTTGAAAAAAGCTTCCTGGGATTCAGATGTCTGCAACAATTTCACCAGTCAAAAAGCAACAAAATTTGCTCAGACAAAATGAACATCTTATGAAATTTGAATAGTATCTCCAGTGAGGAGAAAATGGAAAAATGTTTGCATTAGAATTCTCATATATTTGTTTTAAAAGCTTGAGATATCATTTTGATTTTTTGTTAATTAGTTTCTCATATTTTTATTATTTATATACTTTTTAATCATTTCATAGAAGGTCTGGAGAATCAATGTGAACTGATAGGCTTACGGTCTTGTACTTGTGATATATAACCTATCAATATAATTGTTGAAATTATTATTTTTAACACTTTTTAAAAAATAAATCATAGAATAAATAGAGACACTTTGATGTTGAAAAGAAGATGAGCTTCCCTTAAGAAGTATCAAAATAAGCTAAAATAAAAAAAATAAAATTGCAAGTAATCATTAGTCACAATGTACAGAGTACATTCTGAGATGTGGTTTTATGTTCTCAGCTCTTGCTTCAAACCTTCTGCCTTACAGGGTGCAGTCCCCTGCCAGAGGAAGGGGCTAAAATGGCTGGCTTCACCCAGGCAGGAAGGGCATCATCCACAGCATTGTTTTATATCATCTTACTCTGTGATGTCACTGATAACTTTACTTATTGCAAGTATACCGTTAGGTAAACAATTAAGACTAAATGTTAGAAAGAACTCTCCTTTGAAAGACGGTTTGATACCAATGGGCCTTTAACAGCTCTTGCAGACAGTATTTTCTGAGTTGGAAACACACATGCAGATGTTTCCAAGTGTGGGCTTCATTTGCATTCTGGAAAATTCCAGCATTCAAATGCAAAATATCCCCCCAAACAATTACACACTCTCTCTCTTTTGCCTGTTCATCTCGCATACTACTCTCCCCATTTGTACTTTTTCCCTACATGCCTTTTACCACAGCTTTACCTTTGCTTTGCTCACGTATTTTACTAGATGCAGATACGAATGTATCCTATATGCACATGTCTGCTCTTGTGGTTTGCTCTGAAGCAATTTACGCTAGCACCTTCCACATCGCTGCTGTCTGACTCTGTCCAGCAAGCGAGCCAGACGTTTTACCTTCTGCGCCAGGAACTGGCACATGGCTTTACAGTCACACTCCCAAACCCAGCAGGTTGACCTGCTCCTACCAGAGAAGAGCATAGCCAGCTGCTCCAGCAGAATCTCCCCTTGCTTCTGAAAGGGGGAAGCAGCCACCGAGCTCCTCATTCAAGGGACTAAACACAATGAATACCTCCTGGCCTGGTGCACACCATGTATGCACGCGGTTTCATGCAAATATCAGTTTTCCTCCTATTCCCCTCTAAAATAATTTCAGATTGGATTGCTGTGTCCTCCAACAGAAGATAACAGGAATTATGCAGAGCACTAGTTGGTATTAACAGTAACTACGGATTAAGCCCTGCACAACGTGGTTACTCATTCGATCCTCTACATGCTATACATGTACACGCACAAAGAGAGCCATATGAGCACCATTATTCACCCAAAGAAAACAAGCACAACCTGCTTCAATTGCAGTGCTTCTGTAATTCTAACTCTCAGCTATTGGATTTGAATCATTCAGTTTACGCTTGTGCCTTTTTCCTCTCAAGACTAGCTACAGCAGAGCTTGCTCTTCTCTTGGCCAGTGCTCATCTGAGTAGCTGCAGCTGGAAGATAAGGAGGAGCGAGCGTGCGTGTGTGTGTGCCTGTGTGTGCATGCGCGTATGTTAGCACAAGCACACTTCTGTTGAAGGAGGTCTTCACACATACAATGCTAAGGGTGCCTTCACATTTCACAAGCAAGATACAGGACTGGACCATACCCCTTCCATCGCAAGCCTGCCTCTCCTTTGTCTGTAGAAGAGAAAATGTAAGCTGAACAAGAAATGGCAAGACCTGTGAGCAGCAGCTGGGAGCATCAAGGTGGAGAAAGCTCCTGCATAGACACGGGAGTACCCAAACGCTACCCCAGCATGCCTGCAATATTTTTATTCTTTACATTTCTACTTCAGTGAAAAGATTGAGGGTTTTGCTTTTCCCCTAATCACTGTTTCATGCTGTAGCATGAAAACCTGGAAGCCTGGGGTTTCACACACAAGCTTTATTTAGATGGGAGTGAAAGGAGATGAAGGATAGCACCTGTGATCTGAGAGGTGACTGGAATCTTAATTACACAGAGAGACTTAAAGAACTACCTTTTAAACGCCGCAACACACTAATACTACATTTTGATAGCTTCAGCTGCACCACACTATAACTTCAGCATTTTAGGTGAATGCAAGCTTTCCTATCTAACTACTCCTGTTTTGCAATCGTCCTTTTCTGGATGCCTATCTGGACATGAGGAAAACGAGCAGGGGGGAGCCTCAGTTCCCAGGCTTACAGCTTAAAAAGTAAAAATCGCTTGTTATATGGGTTTGAGAAAACTTGATTGGGAAAATACATGTAATGAAACTCCTGCCAGGTGGATTTTTCAGGTCATCTGTCTTATAAATATTTGAAAAAAACATATTCCAGTTTCCCCTTTGCCATGTTTTGGGGCGTATCCTCACGCAGCAGCTGTCCCTGTGGAAATCTGTCCCTCCTGGCTTTCCAGCAGTGGTTGCCTGAAAAGGCCATCAACCTGAAGACTTTCACTCACCTGGGGTTTGAAAAGCTTTTCTGCTACTTCCTGCAATAGGTGGAACTTCTGACACCAGGCTGTCAGCCTAGTGTGTGCTCGGGCAAGGGTCTGCTCTGCAAGTCTCCTGCTCTTCTCCTCCGCAGGTCCACCGCTGCCTGTCTGCTGGAGCTGCCTGGCCCCGTGCCCTGTGAGACACCTCTCCTGTTAACTCCTCCACCCACCCCTTCTCTGATTTTATTAATGAAGCCTCAAAAAATGCCCTTTTCTCGTACGCACGTTTAATTCCTCCTCCTTAGACAAGCGAGGCAGATCACAAGTGCTCACGTTGGCATCTCCTGAGCTCTCGTTTCTCGTCCACCTCCATGTCTAGTACTCCAAGAGAAGGCAGAGACAGAGAAAGGGAACAAGTGCTTTCCCAAATATTGCTATGCCTGCTTTATAGTTTTACCTGTTATGTACCTCCCCGACAATCAGCCTGAGCACCAACGCACAATTTTAATGAATTGTTGTCATTTATATACGAGCTGCCACTATAGCTTAGCTGCTCTTACACAGTCAGCTCTAACCACAAGAGTCATATTTAAGGAAGGAAAAGATTGCCATGAGTGTGTTAGCTTCCCTTAATAATACCTCTCAAAAACCACAGTGATATTGCTCTAAAAAATCTTTTGTACTTCAAATTCTCATCAACTCCATCACTTCTAAAAGCATTAGCCAAAGTTTGAGCAGTTTATCATCTCTGTTACATTCAATTACATGCTATTTGGCTTGACACTGAATATTAAGGGCATATCCAGCAATACTTCATTTTTTGATCTGATAAATTTACTAAAGGCCTTTCTTTAAAGATATTATCTCTCTCTCTCTTTTTTTTTTTTTTTTTTTTTGGCCACCAACTGCCTTTTTTCTTGTAGCTTGCAGCAGCACTGATTTTTGATTGTAAAATAGTTATGGAAACATTGATCTTTAATTTATTAGACTTCCCATTCCACTTGCCTTGACCAAAACCTCCCTCTCCAATAATGAAAGGACCTTCTGTTTCCTTCAGAGGTGGTGTGAAAGCTATTGCACATAGACACCATTTACTGGATCGCAGACATCAATCATATTTCTGAGCTCTCTCTTTCTGTTTGGTCTATTATCACCTAACAAAGAGACAGACAACAGGCAGTTGGACCCAAAAAGATCCCAGGTCATGTTTTCCCACTGGGACTCACACGCATGTACGGTCCAACTTAGCAGCATCAACTTGCTGTGACACATGGGTCTCCTCTGAAAAATGTTCATCTGAACCCTTAGAAATGTTTGTGATCTGCTTGTTTACCAGCTGCCTGCTTTAGGCAGGCAGGCTCATGCTGTGGGCATCCCCGGTGCTTGCGGGTACTAAAGGAAGTTGTTTAGGCTCTGTAAGTTAATTCAGTAGAAAAGGACAACATAGTTTTAGGCATATGGCTGACACTCACCTGTCCTCTCAAAATAAATAACCTTGTAACAATGCAAAAGACAGTTAACAGCTCCCCTTTGTGTTTTATCGAAAACAAACTTACTTTAACATTACTGTAATTATTTTAAAACCTTTTTATAAGATGCACACCAGTATATTTAATGAAGATTGAGCGAAAGGCAACAGGCCATTACTCTAGCTAAATCTGCAAAATTAAAGTGCTAGCTTGTACTGAATAAATATATACAGAATCACTGAGCCTGGGCAGGGGTATTAATTATTTTTACTGCTATTAATCTGCAGCGCCATTTGTGTGACCAAGAAATGACGTCCGGCCTTCTGCAGGGCACTGTACTAATTGATCTGATTTTTAAGACTATGGCAATGTCACTAATGTCTGCTCCCCATCTTTCAACAACGTGAGCTCTTGCGAACAGCTGCATTTGGAAGGAGTGGAGCAGAGCAGCCAGGAGTGTGTGCTGGGCAGGAAAGCAGGCTGTGGTCCGAGACCGAGATTCAGCAGAGTGCTTGGCCATGAAGACAAGCATATGATCAGCCAAGTATGCAGCTAACAAGAAGACACATATTTTCAAGTATCAGCACTATTTTACCCATGAACGGCTGGAAGATGAAGTTTAATTAGGTACATATACAAGCAACCATGACCATTATCATCTCTGTACTACATCTTTTTCCACTTAAAGCACATTTTGCCATTCAGCTAAGGATTTCTTAACTGAGTAACTTCCCAATGCCCTTAACATCATTAAGATGAATACCAAGATGAATGGCAGCTATGCCTCTGTAAAAAAAAACTCACTTAAAACTCATCTAGGCAGAAGCATTCCTTTCTTCAGTGGTTTCCATACACTGAAGTATTCAACACAGGGGGATACTATGCACAACAGTAAAGGCGCACACTCTTTATCCATATGCCAACTGCAGGACTGCGAGAATATGTATTAACAGCAAATTGTGATAATTTACCATTTATTTGTTAATGCATTCACAAAAATCTTGCTTCTATATTCCTGAGATGCTCTGATGCAAGCCATGCTGCACTTGGGTAGTAGCTTACAAAGTAATTTTGATGGTGCCTGGCAGACTAACTCAGGGCAAAGGCAGAAATAAAGAGATTACCTTTTTTTGTTGCCCTAATATGGCTGTACATGTCCTGGTTTAAAATTCATAGCATGGAGTAACATGTATGTTGTTGTACATAGATAAACATGGAGCGATCATACCCCTAAATATAGGAATGAGGGTCCCTCACCTTAGTGTTCTTAACCTGACACTCGTTTCACAGAGATGTATGGGGGGAAGTAGGCTGTTGAGGCACCTTCATCCTCTTTCCCCACAGGTATGTTTGAAGGAAACAGGAAAGTGATCCCACATTTGTTGCATGCTAGAATATAAAAGTGAATAGGGGAAAAATGTCTCTTTGTTTGTCTCTATGCTTGCTGCTTCTTTTACAGACAAATTAAAAAGACATTTAGATTATTTCACATTTGGAACACTCATCCTAAAAAACAAGCAAGTGAATTGCATCTGCTAGGTCAAGCTTCCCATCCCCCATCCCCCATCCCAGAAAATCACGAACCCAAATGTCACTTGTCTGTGTTGGTTCTCACAGAAAGCAAATCGTATGTTAAGTTCCCAGTGTCCGTGCATTTCTGCAGCTTCTAAATAGCTAGCTCCCCCCAACTGCTGTTTGCCAGATTTTGGTTCTCTTCCAGTGCCGAAAGGCAGAGGGTAGGAGATGTCCTGCTGCTACTCTCTTTTCATTTAGAAAATGGAAAGGTTGTCTGGCTGCCAACCTGTCAGTGCAAATAAGTCCCCTCTGGAGACCTTATCAGATGAATCCCAATGTGAAAACTTTTTACATATGAAGTGCTTTGCAAGGAATGCCCTACTCTTTTCAGAACAAATAAGGAAAATAAAAAAATAAAGGAAATGAAAAAGTAAAGAACCTGCACTGAAAGGTCACTTCAAAGGAACAAATATCCACATGGCTTCTTTCTCCTGTTCTCCTTTCTTCACAGTTGGCTCCCTAGCATCTACATGCTGCTCCCCTAACTGCTGCAGGCTTAGTCACCACAAGCCTCATCAGTGTACGATTAATTACTCCTGTTAATCAAAGCTGAAAAGCTGAAGGAACTAGAGTGCCCAGCAGATCAGTAATGGAATATCGTACTCTCATCAGTGCCAGGAATCCGCTGACAGCCTAGGTGAGCAAAGGCAGGAACAGCTCCTGGCTACCTGATTTTCACCAGTCTAGGCAGAATGACTAGCTGAAGGGAGTGTCAGTCTGCAGAAGTAATTCTTATCCTGGAAAATCACCAGCACTGTAAATGGTAGCCAGGACTGTTGGTTATCAATATTGTTAGTTACATTATTAAATATTAATCTAAGATATAAAAAAATGGAGGGTGGTTCTGGCTCTGCCAGAGACAGCCCGTGTAATCACATGCAAATCACTCCATTTCAGTTCCTCTCAAATTCCCATCTGTAAAACAGGTAATAATATTTCCAACCGCCCACTCTTGCAAGCTTTTCTCTCTAGTCAGGCTCCCTGGCTGCCTCTCACATTACCTATGTATAGCTTCGCAGAGGCTGGCACCTCTAGAGGCCACTGTGATGTTACAGATGAAGAGACACAGTGGAAAGGTCACACAGCTTGCACTGAAGCTCTGGGGTCTCAGCAGTTCTTGCTGGTTGCAAAGGGGGAACAGCTTGGGCTAGAACAGTGAAAGGATAGATTGGAGCGCTTTAGATAAATTTTGTGTCCTAAAACCAGCTGACTCTGAAAAGCCCTGTCCTCGGCCGCTGAAAAGAGCTGTTGAGACAGCCACCGAATTGTTATCAGTTCTCTTTGAGGATTCACAGAGCATGAAGAAATGCAATGCAAAGATGGGCAACAGTGACACAGATTTGTCAAAAACAAACTGTGTAGGATGAAGCTTATTTCTGTTGCAGGGAAAGAAGTGTTATGGGCAAGGGAGAGGCACCAGGCATCACATTTACAGATCTGTCAGGCTCCCAGCAGTGTCACTGTGCCACCGCTGGGCTCCTCCAGCACCTGCCTTTGCCACTGCTGTAGGGAGGGGGCCAGGGGAGCCAGGGAAGGGGCTACAGCCCACCCTCGTGCACCCAGCTTCACTCACTTTGTGTTTCCTAGCTTCTTCGCCTATCTTTAATGAATACAGGCCTTCAAATAGGTATTCCAGGTACACAATCCAGTAAAACTACTTGCAGCAGTTGAATCAGAGCACCCTGAAGCAGGATTGGGCCGTTAGATAATGAAACTCAACAGTCACAAGCATATGCCCTATAATTCTGACTGTGTTACCCAGCCTTTGTCAGAATACAGTCATTCTGATTGAGAGTTAAATGAACCAAATGTTTGAGAATCATAGAATCACAGAACAGTTTGGGTTGGAAAGGACCTTAAAGATCATCAAGTTCCAACCCCCCTGCCACGGGCAGGAACACCCTCCACTAGACCAGGTTGCTCAAAGCCTCATCCAGCCTGGTCTTGAACACCTCCAGGGATGGGGCATCCACAACTTCTCTGGGCAACCTGTTCCAGTGCCTCACCACCCTCACAGTAAAAAATTTCTTCCTAGTATCTAATATAAATCTACCCTCTTCCAGCTTAAAACTGTTACCCCTTGTCCTATCACAACACTCCCTGATAAAGAATCCCATGATTCCTGTAGTTCGCCTTTAGGTACTGGAAGGCTGCTATAAGGTCTCCCTGTAGCGTTCTCTTCTCCAGGCTAAACAACCCCAGCCATCTCAGCCTGTTGTCATATGGGAGGTGCTCCAGCCCTCTGATCATTTTTGTGGCCCTCTTCTGGACTCACTACAACAGGTCCACGTCTTTCCTGTGCTAAGGACTCCAGAGCTGGATGCAGTACTCCAGGTGGGGTCTTACAAGAGCAGAGGGGGAGAATCATCTCCCTTGACTTGCTGGTCATGCTTCTTTTGGTGCAGCCCAAGATATGGTGGTCTTTCTGGGCTGCAAGCGCACATTATAGGGCCATGTTAAGCTTCTGATCAACCAACACCCCCAAGTCCTTCTCCTAAGGGCTTCTCTCTATCCATTCTCCACCCAGCCTGTATTTGTGCTTGGGATTTCCTTGACCCACGTGCAGGACCTTGCACTTGGCCTTGTTAAATTTCATGAGGTTTGCACTGGCCCACCTCTCAAGCCTGTCCAGGTCCCTCTGGATGGCATCCTTTCCCTCCAGCGTGTCCACCACAACACACAGCTTGGTGTCATTGGCAAACTTGCTGAGGTTGCACTCAATCCCACTGTCCATGTCTCCAACAAAGATGTTAAACAACACTGATCCAATATTGACCCCTGCAGAACACCACTCGTCACTGGTCTCCACTTGGAGCCATTGACTGCAACTCTTTGAATGTGACCATCCAGCCAATTCCTTACCCACCGAGTGGTCCATCCATCAAAGCCATGGCTCCACAATTTAGAGACAAGGATGTCAAGCTGGACAGTGTCAAAGGCTTTGCACAAGTCCAGGTAGATGACATCAGTTGCTCTTCCCTTATCCGCCAACACTGTAACCCTGTCATAGAAGGCCACCAAATTTGTCAGGCACAACTTGCCCTCAGTGAAGCCATGTTGGCTAGCACCAATCACCTTATTTTCCATGTGCCTTAGCGTAGCTTCCAGAAAGATCTGCTCCATGATCTTGCCAGGCACAGAGAACGGACAGGTAATCGCGTACCTTAAAAGGGACTGGTGTACCCACCCTGAATACTTTCATGAAGAGAACACTTAATGCTGCTAGGCATTATGGTTCGTCTCTTGCTAGAGAAGCCAGCTTGAAATAATTGTGAGTCAAAATTAGTGAAAGTCCATTTAAACATTTCCTCCACGTGAACAGAAAGGGGTTTGAAAAGGGCTAAGAAAGGAAAGAAGAGGTAGCAATTTCATGTTAAAAACAAGCATGACAACAAATGAGGAAAGGAGAAACCTCAGGAATAACTAACAGGAAGTCCTCAACTGAAGTTGTAGCTAAACTTGTGCTTAAGTGATATGCTGACATGAGGACAGGTATGTATGAAAGAACACAGATGACAAGTGGGATTAAAGCATAAAGAAATGCCAGTTTAGCACACGCATCCTATTTCTGACAACAGTACTTTAAGCACTCCAAAATATTACTGAAGCTTAAACTCCTGACTAAAGTCAAGCACATGCTTAAATGGTTTCCTGAATTTAGATGAACTGATGAAATAGGATCCCAGAAAATAACAACTGAAGGACAGGGAAATTTTAAGTTTAAGCAGTCATAGAGGAATCACGTTCTTTACGCTCATGCAAGATTCCTGTACCATGTTCATTTTTGTCTTCCTAAGTACAATTCTGTGATAACAGAAAAATAAAAAATAGGACCACACTCAGACTCTGGGACCCTTCCCTTTTCACTCAGTCAAAAGCCCTTTCATGTCAGTCTTTCAGGTGCCAGTAATTCAAATTACTCTTCCCCGATGGATGGCAAGCCAGGTGAAGAGACACTGACTCAGCAGAAGGCCAGTGGGTGAGGTAGTGCCCAGCAACCACTGCAGCGCAGTGTCCTGTCCTGAGCTGTTTAACAGCTCAGCAGTACCACAGCATCGGTGCTCAGACTCAAGACTCCACTTTTCTTGGAGGGCAGAACTGGATTTTCTCATGCACCTCCAAAGAGCTTACTGTGTAACAGGTAAATAATAACAGATTTAAGTAATAACAGGAGATTACTAATACTGAACATGAGGCTGTTGAGTTTCATAACTGATTGAAGTCCCTTACCTATACTGAAGTCAAACACTAAGCCAGATTTTAGCACTATAAAACTTTGAAACACAAAATAGAAGGTACCATGTGTGAAGCAACCAGGTTGACAAGTTACTGTGTAGGGAGCAGAGTTTCTTATCACTACACAAAACATCAACTTCCCTTTAAACTCAACAGCAGATAAAAGTGATTTGTGTTCCACCTAATTTGTTTTGTTTCTCTGAATATATTGCCATTTTTTGTTTTTCTATTTGATCTCCATTACCCTTTTAAGGCTGGTTTATTTCTTCCTGGTAGTTTGTGTCAATTTGTTACACTGTATTTTACTTCTGTAATAGTTTAATAAATTCTTTAAAGGCCAGTGATTGACACAGGTCACAAGGCAGTAGGGAGATCAGCTTTCTGCAGAAGTTGTATGCTCACACCGACTAACCCCATGGTGGGGAAACTGCCCAGGAAGAGTCAGGCTTGGAGAGCGACGGATGGCAGTAACACTACAATAACGCCTGTTGACGGTGATAATTACAGGTCTCTGGGAAAGAAGCCTCTGCTTTCCAGGATTTTGTGATCTTATGGTGCATTTTTAGCCATGTTATTAAGATGGTACAGAAAAAGAAAACACAAGAAAAGGGACACTGTTGATGGGTTACTGTTACTTTCTTTACTATGAGCAGCCCTGTCTATTAAAACAGAGACTTGATGCTGAACAGAAATAAGAAGCTGATGTTTGTAATACAATAATTGCCAGCTTAGCATCCACTGGGACTTCATAAATCCATACACAGGAGATCTAAATCATGAAAGAAAGATTAGTTTTCATTACATCTTTTCTAGCATGATAATTTAAATCGTTGATTATTTTCCAACATGTTTGCCACAGACATCACACAGAATTTATATTACTTATTTCAGCCAAGACTCTCACAAACACATATGGTAGGCCTTGTACATGTTATTACATTTTATCTGCAGGCCAGGACAGGTAAGAACAAAGCTTTCAGAAATAGCTACTGATGGGGTGCTAAAGCATTCAAAAATAAGAGCATGGATACTTGTACGTCAATGAAAGGAAATTTTGGCCAACAATAGAAGTAGTTGAAAACAAAAGCCTGAGTGCAGGATCTGAACTTCAGCCTTAACTGCAAAGACTCAGTGATCAATTGCCTAGAGAGCTAGAGCACAGCAAGCACCAGATGAAACACCTTCACATCAGGACATCAGCTAGCATCCATCCCGCTTCAGTGCTGGTTTTGTGACTAGACCTCCCTGCAGTTGCTCCATCTGTACTTGTTTGGGACAGCCCATTTGGCTAATCCCAGCTTTGCTGCCTGTTGGTGAGGCCCCAGAGCACTGTGCTGGGAAAGCACCAGCTTAAAGGGATTTTATTGAATTCAACAGGATTACAGTGGATATACCAGTGAAGAGGAACTCAGTACCAGTGAAGAGGAACTCAGCACCAGTCTTATTTCCACCATTTACTGTATTTATTTTTTACAGGTCTTGGTCCTACTTGTAGCTGTAACTGTTTAGATACATTTACAAATGCTGGTCCAGACTTTGAGCCAGCCCTTTAAGACCTAAAGGGTTATTCCAACCTCATAAAATCCTCCTTTCTCTATAGAAAATGAGGACCTTTATATCTGCTCACCTGACAACAGTGACACCACAAGCTACTATAATTGAAGTCCAGGAGCAAGCCTGACACAGAGATCAGCCTTTTTGCTACTCTCTGTCAAGACAAACAACAGAAACAGAGACCGATTTTGCAGCTAAGGACTAATGTAATTTCTCCACAGGTTCTTTTGTTCTTTTCAGCGCTATGTTTCCTTAACATGTATTAAACTGTTCAACAGACTGACTGCTTTTAACGGTGTCTGCCAACTAACTGCTACCCAGATCAAACTTCTCCTAGCAGAACATCTCTGTACTCTGTGTGAGCATTTAAGCCGTTCCCCAGACCATAATGACAGCATATAATCTGTTCTGGTACCCAAAATCTGCTAAATTTCTGAAAGTAGAGAAACCTTATAAATATTCTGCATTAACCATAAGCAACAAGATCCAGAAAATATTGTGCAGCTTTTCCCTCCACCATCTCCTTGTTATTCCCAACCTGGAATGCTATGAAAAGTGATAGCCAAGTCGGTCTCCTGTGGGACCACAGTCTTTAATTGGGAACGGGACTGATTTCCTTCACAGCTGTTCTCTGAGGACAGAAAGCCCCAATTCAACTCTTGCTTTTCCCTGAATGCGCCACAAAGAGAAGGGAGCCAGGCTAAACAACAATAGCTTCAATCAGCCACACATGCACAAAACAAAGGGAATTTTTTTGCCGCACAGCCAGAAGAGGAGGGGTCTGATTGGCATTCAGACTTTGCAGCATCTCGCTGTGGGAGAGAAGTCTTCTACAGTCATTACTCTCCTATGGCACTTGTTATTGACAGCACTTTCGACTGACTCTGGCAGAGAATAAAAGTATCCCTCTCAGTAATATAATTCACTTCCCCTGCTTGCTGTTCCCCCTCTCTGTGCCTCATCCAGAGCACATGTGCAGCTGACACAGTGAACATGGTGACCTCCTCTGAATATGCATAAATGCCAAGGCTTGTCTTTTTTTTTTTTTTTTTTTTTTTTCCCCTCTGCTGCCATGGCTGACTGAAGCAAGAGCTCAGCCACCATTTTGCTTATGAAAGAATGTGCTAGTTTGCAACTGTTAGGCCACAGATGGTCAACCTCTGCGTCTGGCATCCAGACCTCGTATTTAGTCTTACAAGTAATTTAGAAAGCATATAGTTAAAACTGATGAGACATTGATGTTCAAATAAAGTGCACCTGCTTTTATTTTCTTACAACAGTTGGGAGATACATCAATGTGCTGAGCATGGAGGAGATTTAAGAGAAGACTTAATGTTACCAATTTAGCTCTCTAGCACTTGGCAGTCAGAGTTTGCGTGACTGAAGTACACTAAAGGTAAACACAGATTAAAGAACGGGCTTTATTCCCACTGGAGCTATGTAGATCCAACACTCATGAACTTCAGTAGGTTATACACATGAAAAAGGGGCACTCACCATCTCTGTTCCTTTAAAATCACAACAGGGGCTCCTTGAAATGATGGGAGTAACCATAATCAACTTTTGCTCACAATGGTTGAGCATAATACTCTTTAGCTGCTTTCTTGTTTTTAGCACTTATGATCTTAAAGCATTTTCTTTACCCATGAAACATTAAAGACTCACTTTTTAGTTTTAACAGAAATTGACTGGCATATTATTTAGACTTTAAGACCAGAATTTTCAAAATAAACATGAAAGTTATTAAAATACCACAAGAAACAGTACTGCAGAATATGGAGATAGGTCTGCTGAGGCTTACTTGCTCTTCTGCTAGTGATTGTTGGGAGGAAGACTATGAAAATGGACAGTGCCATTGTCCAATGAGAGCGTTTACACAGGATTTGCTTCAAGGACCTTATAACACAGAAATAAGATTTCATTTAATCACAGACAAAATTTTAAGAAATCAGTAAGTCAGTGATGTATTTGGGAATGTCGCTGTACATTCATGATTCATGCTCTGCCTTCTTTGCAGGGTTAAAATAATTCTTAACTCATCTTTAAATTGCCTTCCTCCCCCTTTTATCAGAGAAATTCCTACATTTCTCATAGTCATTTAATTTGTCCTTGTATTCTTGCTATCAAACTCACACTATCTGTTGGCCACTGACTCCTTGGCTGTTCCAGCTGGAATAATGCCTCCAGATGACTGTAATCACCAATGCCACAGACAAACAGAGCTGCAACAATTTCACCCTTCTTGGGCCTGTGATGCTGATTGCTTGCAACAGGTCTCCTGTAAACACCACCAAACACCCAATTCTCAGCTGATATAAACCACTGTAGCTGAATTAGAGTAAGATTTATACTACTTAATTCATACTTGTCATGAAGTCCTAAACACAAATCCTCCTGTAAACAGCCAGAATAATAACAAAATTTTCCTCTGCAGAAGCTTAAAAAAAAAATTCTAGGGTTTCATTATAGCTTGTTTGTCATTACTGTTTAATCAAAACCTTGGAACTTTTGTAATGAGAAGGTAGTTTAACAGAATCAAACACAAGAATACCACAGCCCCCAGCAAGGATGAAGGATCAGAAATCATCTCTGGTCAGTATTACTGCTAATAACTAACCCATGTCCTAAATAAATGAAAATAGTTGGCTGCCCAGTAAGAGAAAGCAAATGAAACAGGCAGATGGAGAAAGGGAGGAAAAGAGGTAAAAAAAGGAGTATTTCTAAGGGCTTGTGTCAGGAAAGGGAGGCAAGGTATTGACCAGCACTGAGATTTTTAGTGAGCTTTTAGCAAACCTGCTACTATCCCACAGTTAGTTAGATAAGGGAAAATATGCAGCCGAAAAAACCCACCCCCATCTTGCTTGCTAAGAACAAGCACTGAACTGTTTGAGCAGTGAAAGAGGAGTCGCAGGCACAGCTTTGTTCTCTAGAAAGAAGTCAGGAGCTGGTTCTGCAACTGCAACCCCAAGAAACACTGGTCCTCTCCGAGTCAGCACTGCAAGGTCCAGATTGGATGCCTGAAACATTAGCCCTCACATCTGAAAGACTTGGGAGATTGTAAAAAAGAAAAAAAAAACAACCCCCTAATAAAAGTAAATTAAAAGTAACAGACAAAATCTTCACAGATAGGTGTTCGGTTACCAATGATAATGGAAACTTTAACAGAGAACTCAGTACATATTCTGCTTTAACTTTTAGGTTGCCTTAGAAATGTGTGTGGCACAGCACTCATGTAGCATTTCCTTTGCTTTGTGGCAAATAAAGAAATGTGTTGGTACTAAATTCTGTAAATAATCCTTGAGAAGTGATAAGAAATCAAGTAATTCATGCTTTAGTCCATTGTTAAGTATGCAACCCAAGGGCATGCAACGTCATATCATGCACGGCTGCATAGCATATGACTTAAAAGAACCCATTTGCAATTTATATTTACGTAAAACTGATATATTACAATGCCAAAAGTTTATAAAACAATTATTTGGCTTTCACACTGCACTCTGAAGTGTATCTGATTTTCACTATTTTGGCATATTCCCATTAAATAAGGCAATGAAGAGTTTTGGGTTTTTTTGAAATGCACAAACAACCTTAGACAAAGAGCAAAAAAAAAAGATTTTGCATTGAAGATCATAAATTTCAAATTTCAGGAAAAAATGTAAAGGGTATTTGGGATTGAAGAAAACATTATTTAAAGTGTTAATTTGATCAAGCATTTTAAAATAAAATGAAACTATTTTTAAAAATAAAGCCCTCTGCATTTAAGAACAAAGTTTCATTCTGAAACATGTTGAAAGGACTTTCTTGGAATTCTTGGACTTTCAAAGAATTATAGTGTGAAACATTTGAGAAAACCAACAAATTCCTAAAACATTTCACTGCTGCTGACCAATATGTTCCTTGTAAAACACTGCATGCACAAAGCCATCCCTTCGTTCTACTTACAGTGTTTGATACTTTCCTCAACATACAGTTTCTGGCATCAATTCATTTGGCTTCAATTGGAAGCTCCAATATACCTGAACCCAAGCACCCTCTTCATACAGCAAAACTTGAAAATATGGCTTGTATGTATTCTAAAAGTTAAAACCTGCCATCAAGCCAAAAGGCATCCAAAATGTATTATTCTTAGAATTTAGGGTTTCTTCATTTGTTCAACTTTTTTTAAGGTCAGTCGCATGGTATTTGAGAAGTTAAGGTTGACAAATCTGGTACCATAAACACAACAGAAATACAAATCCTCTGTTTCCCCAGGCTATAAATAAGAGTTACTGCATAAATGAATCATACCCTGAAGTTTGTAATAGAAACAGAAATAAGCATTGACTTCCTAGAAATCATGAGCCTTGGAGGCATTGGGAATGATCACTACCATATCAATAAACTTTCTGTACACTAAGAACTTTTTCAGGGAAAATAGACTCTATTCAAACTGCAAAACCTTTGAATGGAGACAAAGGTAAAATCCAGAGTTTGTTCTTCAATTCATTTTAATTAAAGAACTCAATGAAATATAGAAAAGTGAAAAACAATTTGTAGGTATATAAATAAAAATTGAAATGTAATTTAACAAACAATACAAACCAACCAGATCTATAAAATACTTCTTCTCCTATACAGCTGCAAAAGCAATTTTGGTTTTCACCAGGAGATGAAGGAGTTGCTATTTAAGGTAACACCTGCTTACATCTTCAAGTGCAATTTTTCATTTGAATTGTTTCTAGTCACAGCTGATTGTATACAAGCACACAGCAGTAAATTAAACAGGCCAACGGAAGTAACTCGGCCTCCAAAAATCAGTATGTGCAAATTGTTCTTGTAATTAGTGTTGGATGAAGGTGATTTTTAAATCAAGGGTCAAGACTATTTGTTGCCCAATGAAAAAACAATTCTTATAGGATAACTGTGATCACTTCCACAATGAACACGACTAAGCCAAAACCCTGAGTAATCTGTGCGGACAGAGCAGCTACAGAAAACTAGTATCAATAAATGATCAACATAGCTTTTAAAAAGAATGTTAAAAAACAAACAAACAAATTTATGGCCTTTTTTTTCTTACCCGAAAGGGGCAGCTTTTTCTGCTGAACAGGTGATTAATGGACCTGCCACTAGAAGGTGAAGGCTGCATTTTGGCAAAGGATATGCAAAACCAGACCTGGTCACAGCCTTAGGACTGTCTTCCCTGCTTCCACACTGCAGGATCCCACTCACATGTGTATCAAATAGAAGATGAAGCTTTTTCCTGATAAGAATGACCTTAGCTGACGCCAGACTTCATGTGGGAAGAAAAGTGCAAGCAACAGAAAAGATAAAGCAATATTGAATTTGACATGGGAAAGCTTATCTTGCAAGGAAGGCATCTTCTTCCTGTCCTCCTATGCTAGGAAGCAGCAGATGTAGCTACAAAGTTCTGGGAAACTCTTTC
This sequence comes from Pterocles gutturalis, assembly GCF_000699245.1. Taxonomy (NCBI): domain Eukaryota; kingdom Metazoa; phylum Chordata; class Aves; order Pterocliformes; family Pteroclidae; genus Pterocles; species Pterocles gutturalis. The sequence goes on from NW_010110685.1 coordinate 46,293, forward strand.
AGTGAAAGCTTCTTGATTCAAACCTGTACTGCCTTAAAGTCCCCTTCCTGAACACAGTTTTGCCTCTGTGGTGTTACATACTTTATAACTCAGGATGTGAAGAGATATATTGCGCATGATTTTCTTATATAATTACATAAGTTTGCACTGCACTAACACGGAAGTCAAACTGTTTCACAGCATTATTTGAATAGGCTTCTCTGTATTCAAGACATACTTGCATTGCCTTTCCATTAGATGACAAGATTATAATCCATTTTTGAATAGGGTAGTTCCAGTTTCTTGATCAAACACTTTTGACATCTATTGTAATAGAAATGCACTTATTTTTTTTAAAATTTGGGTATTTATCTGTTGAGGGGCAACATTTCTTAGATGTCTATGATCTAAACTTTAAATGAGGAGTAATCTTTATTCTTTTTGTCTCAGAGAGCCTTCACTGATGGGACAGCTGTGAATGGAAACCCATCCACCGAACTGCCTAGCTGAGCTAAGGATGTCCAGTGTACCTCTACACAGATGAACAGAAAATGCTTTTTTCTCTGTGCTCATAAAAATTCACCACATATTAAGCAGCTCTTCTGCAACTGAACTCAAAAAAAAGAAGTTGCTAAACTGCAAACTACTAATAATCCTAAAGGAATTTGTCCTGATTTTTGCTGGGATGGAGTTAACTTTCTTCATAGTAGCTAGTAAGAGGCTATGTTTTGGATTTGTGCTGAGGAGAAGGCTGATAACATACTGATGTTTATAGCTGCTGCCAGGACAGTCAAGGACTTTCCAGCTTCTCTGTTGTGCCAGTGTCTGCAGGTGCAGGAGAAGCTGGGAGGGAGCACAGCCCCAATTACTAGCCGAGGATTCAACCTTAGGTTTAGGATTGAGACCCAAATTGGCCAACAGTATATTCCATGTCATGCAGGTCATGCCTAGTATGTAGATGATGCTCTGTCCAGAAGTTCTGGGTCTCTCTGGGTCTCCCCCTCTTGGGGTTGTCTTGGTCTCTTGGATGCTCAGGCTCTTACCTCTTTTCCAGAATGGCAGTTTCTGGACTCTCTGCTTTGGGATCGCTAGTGAGGAACAGGCTGAGCCTTGGTCATTGGGTGGTGAGCAGCTGCGCTGTGTCTCACTCATTTGTATATTTGTATATATTGTATATATGTTGTATATATATTATTTTTCATATTATTGAAGTTTAATTATTAAACTGTTCCTAACTCACAAGTCTCTTTCCTCTTTATCTTTTTAATTCTCTCCCCCATCCCGGGGAGGGGGAGAGAGTGAGCGAGCGGCTGGGGGGGTTTGTCGCTAGATGGGGTCAAACCACAACAGAATTTCAGCATATTTTCTGTGATGCAAATATGCATGAACTGTAAGTTGATACTAAGTGTCTTTTGGAGTCTGTCCCTTCCTGCTTGCATTGCATCTGGCTCAACTACAGCAACTGCTTTCATAGAATACCTGTCTGAGAAACATAGCTGCTTTTAAGAAACATTTTCTCTTGGAAAACTTAAATGGGCTGCTCTATTTTGCTCTTCATTTCATGCCCTCTCCTCCACTACTTTTCATCTCTCAGCTTAGAGTAACTACACCACGTAATAAGCTCATAAAGAGAACTGTCTGGCTCTCTCTCAACTGCAATTTGTTGACTTTTGTATTGGAGCACACAAGGAAACTCCCCCAGAAGTGCCTAAAAACAATTAGGGTATAGGCTATATCAGGAGACCCTGAGGAGTTACAAGATCTCTTAGCATGAGACCAATCTATGGATGCTTAAGTTATAATGAACCAGAAATTGTAGAGAAAAATAAAAAATTAAAGATTTTTTAGAGCTTTTGGAACATGCTTTGAAATTTCTTGAGAAAATTTCTATCATGTTTTCCAAGCAGCAGAATAATCCATGACTTAAGAATAGGCTTGTTTCTTGAGAAACACTAAAAATTGCTTCAAAATTAAACAATCCCATGTAAAAGCCAAAAAGCAGGACTACATTAAGCTTGGAAACAGCAGGGAACTTAAGCCTCCATCCAGCACAGAAGCAATACTCCATAAGAGTGAGGAAACTCTAGGTAATAAAGATGAAGGTCAAAATTTGATCTTTAGACAAGCTGTCAAACAAAATCTCATTAAATCCACATGCACTCAATGCACTGAAAGAGCCTGAACAGCAGACATCGCGGTAGAAGAAGAAATGGTACTAATCTCAAGCATCCAGCAAATGCACTGAAGTCAAAAGTTCAACTTTCCCTTACAAATTTGGCTCTGATAATACTGCTCACAATGTGTTCAGAAGACTAGTAGCATCAAGGATAAATATATTTATGTTTTGAATTTCGCTTTCTAATTTTTTTTTTGATGCAAGTAGCAAATAATAACTGAAGAGATGATGTTCTTAAGAAACACGTAGCAATAGTTTCAAATACCCAAACAAAATTAAACACGATTGGGAAGTGCTGAAAGGCCCTCCAGAACAGAAGATAGCAGGCAGAAGGAGTGTTATGAAAGCATTTACACACTTGAGCAATAACCTCGAAAGTCAGAAATCTAAAAGGTTGTGACTATGTTCTTTGATATTAATATTTACTACAACCTTGTGCAAAATACTGTGAAGATGGTGCTATTAAATATAATAGAAATTGAATTCTCACGCAGATCTGTGGGGTTTTTTTTCTGGGAGACTTAGAAGATGTCCTGAGGGGGCCATGTTGTAAACTGTTAAACAAATGGCCAAAGATGAAAGTCTTGTTTCTTGAGACAGTCCCTGCTTCCTAACTTTCCTTGAATAAAAGTTTTAAGAATGTTCTCATTGTTGAAATTTCCAGTGAGCTAGTTAGAAGAACTAGGCTGTTCATGGCAAGTATAGCTTTAGCTCAAAAGGATTAAACAAATAAAAATATTAGAAATTGTCCTGATTTTGAGACAGTCTCCTCAATGTGGGTAAATTAAATTTATTGCCTAGGCATGAGGTTTGTGCTTAAAGCCATCTCACCCTGAGTTGTGGAGAACAGAAAAGACCTTGGGTACTTAGGGAGGTTCCCCAGAGCTTACTTTGGCTGTTTCATTTCCACCTCTTAGCTAAAAGCGACCTCAGGGTAGCCCAGCCCGTAGACACAGCCAGCAGCCAGCCAGCTCCCAGGGAGAAGGGGAGCCTCCTTCCCCCGGCCCCCTGCAGCAAGGCAGCTCTTGACTTTGGAGCAGGGATGCATAGAGCAGCCTCTGAAACCGCGCTACTGAGCTCGTACAGAAGGGGGGCAACTAATGCCTGAACTGCAGTGGCAGGGTACTATCAGGCTTGGTGTAACAGATTGGGTCATTTTCTGTCTCTCACCTTTCATTTTGTTTAAAACATGCCTGTAATTTCCTTTCACATTGAGCCATCAGTAGCGATTTCTTTTTCCTCCCTAAAGTATTTAGAATATTAATGTGGGAAGACTGCTTAAGACTGATACGCAATCATTCCAGGCTGCCTAATTAAATTTAATTTTATTCTGTCTGGACAATGAGTATTGACCAATTTGCTTGCAGTTAGCTCCTGGCTTATTTCACTCCTTTCAAATACCTCCTTACTAGCACACTGAATCTTCTTTTGGCTATTAACCCTACAAGGAAATATCCCATTTTGTTTTTGTGAACATCCTTTTCTCACCAGAGTTAAACAAAAGAATTGATGTTGGACCAGCTGACTTGCACTAGAAGTTGAGAAACAGCAGGAAACATCATTAGATGGTAGGCCGACTGGACAGGATGTGAGAGACGTGGAGTGACACACATCGGGGGTGGCCATCCAGACTCCTCTCCACGGGGCACAGAAGCAACCTACAAACATACTGCAGAGCACAGTGGACTATGCTCTCCTTAACTGTGGGACATTTCTCCTTTCTACTCATCAAGATACTGTAAATGACAAACAAGTTGCATCTTCTCTTTCCCAAAATATTGTCCTGATCATAGACTAATATTAATTCTATAAAACAGTACAAAACACAAGGCAATAAGGAGCCAATCTGAACAATCTCCTATCGAGAACATCATAACACTGTAAGAAGCAGCACACCTTTGATTTGCAGAAGTAGTCCCCAAACTCTCTGAATATAGTTCTTTCTTGCCATTTATTGCCTAATTTACCCTGTATTAGCACAGAAGTCAGCAGAGTCAAATTAGAGAAAGTGAGAGAAGAACAAAAGTTTTATGACCTTGTTTTCCATTAGAGAACCCTCTAGGGAGAGCGTGGAAATAAGTGCCCACAGGAGAGAAAAACCTGTAGGATCCCCTACTTTTGTTCACAAAAAGCACTCACTAGAGAGACTAAAATGCTTGGGTTTATACAGTGCCCTTAAGCATTATTACTTATTATCATTTATGTGATTACAAGCTGTGTTCACAGCAATAAAACAAGGCTAAGCTTGGGTAGTATTAATAGCTCAACTAATTACACTGCTATAAAAGGTTTATGGGTGGTATAAATTTCAATATTATTACTACCATGCCATGACACTAGCTTTGTCTAAAGCAAGGTGTTACAAAGCCAATCTCCATGTGCTCTATTTCCGCTCTAACTCATAAACAATTAGGAAAGACAACAGGATATAGGAATATTCCAACCTGGCTTTAGGGTCAACTACAGTAGAAAAGCATTATCACTCTGGATTCCTGTTTACAGACAGAAAACACCAAAAGGTTTTTTTCTCATTTCTACAGTCATTTAAAATTCCAGCAGTGTTCCTTCAGCTGTGCCCAACCTTGTCAAACATCAAGAGCAATCTGAGATATTCAACCAGAAAATTAAAAACTCTCTAATCTCCTACTTTGTCAATTTGTTCTTATTAATAGACATGACCCTACTATTATCTAGATTTGGAAATGGCAGAAGATCCATTTATGCAGTACACACACCAGCTTTAACGATATTGCTCTGCAGAATACCTTACAGGTTCTAGGTCATATATTACAGATAAATTCAAAAATCTCAGAATGATGCTATTTGGTTTTAGCAAATCAAGAAATCTTCCTACAGATTATTTCAGCTCTTTGAATAAAAGTAGGCAGGTGAAGGCAAAATATCATAGAACTGAACCTCAAAATTTTTATATGGTGTAAGAAAGAAGGATCTGAATTCATTCAGCACTCTTCTACCTTCCACATCTAAACAGACCTGCAAAAAGTGAATAGTCGCTATTTCATCAGTAGGGGAAGCAATCTTCTAACAAGCCAGCTATAGCTGCCAGTGGGGCATTTGCACCAAGTGGAAATTGCAAAATGGAAACACAGGAGTGCCTCTTGATCAGGAGGCTTTTCTTCCATGTTACCACCACAACTGAGCTTTCTAATATGATGGATTTAACAAGGCAACTGGGAACAGGAGGGAAGGAGGGGCTGCTCACTTACTGGAGCCAGAAGACAACAGACAGAAAAATATTGATGGTGATCATCCAGAATCAGGAAACGAGGATTCATCTGTTACTGCAAGGAACACATTGCCAGATACTGTAGCTGAGTGGGAGAGTGAGATGTTGAAGTCATTACAGCTGGTTTTCGAAATGAACAACCACGGCCATTGCTGGGGCATCGGGCCACCGAAGACTAAAAGGGATCTTTTAAATTGGATTGCAAGTGCACGTCATCCGGCACATAGCCCTTTGCAAGACTAAGGCTGCAAAACCCGTAGGGGCTTCTGATACTGGATTCCAGCTGGCATGCTAGGTGACCCACAGTAGCCATGTCTCAGTATGTTCCTAAGGGTTTGTTCTACAAGATAACCATCAAAAGTGACAAATAGCATCTCGTCTTCCTTCATATTCTGTACTTGATGCCAGTAGGCTTTCTTCCCTTTACAAGTGGAGGGAGCGGATGGCCACCATAACAGTATGTGAGCAGGCTGTATTATTTTGGTGGCATGGGACTCCTCTGCACCACTCGATGAAGGCTCTACAGTCCATTATATTCCCAAAAGCTGGCATCAGTGGGAAAACTCCTACACACTGGGCATAATACTAGCAGTACTATTCATTACAGTTTTTCCTCTGGTTTATCACTACTTTCTCTTGCTCCGGTCAAGAAGAGTACAGGCGAATGTAGCCTCTTCTTCAGAGCAGCAACCTACTGAACCTATTGATGAGGCATGTACAGTTCTCAGTACAGCCAACCACAAACATTCAAAATTTAAGAAAGAGCTTTGAGAATCACATTGTGCCGAACATACCAAACTCGAGATTAAAAATAAAAAGAATTTGAGATTCCATGTTTGAATACTTTTCTTTGCACCCATGTAAGAAACATAAAAAAATAAAATAAAACTCAGAGGAGATATTCTCAGTTGACAAAACTAAATGAGGGTTTTAAAGAAAAAAAAAAACAGACACATATTTATTATCATGAATCTCTTTAAATTTCTAAAGTGTGCTATAAAAGTTGGCAGCACTATTCTGTACAAAGCGCAGTCTTTGGCAGTTCGCTTCACTGCCTCTGCTGATTTTCCTTCCTGTCCACAGCAAAGAAACAAGAATAAGATTATACTTTTAACAACTTGTTCAGTGTTACACACTAGAAATAGAATTTTTGACACTTTAAATGCATTGTGCAATATATTTGAACATATAGGGTCTAAAATAAAATAGCTTTTAAAGACACTCAGATACCACAGTAATAGATGGATGGACAGATAGATAATCTGTGTGCTTTTGATGTGATTTACTGCCTTCCAAGAGCCTGTGCTCTACAGCATTGAAACTACAAATTCCCTAAGACTCTGCTTGACTGAACTCTAACCACAAGGGGCAAACCTTTCAAACATAAATTCATTGGTTTTATTTCCAGGGCAGCAGCTATGAAAAGGTTATCCTGCTCAGACTAACTGCACGAATATTTGTGATTAAATGTTTAATCATCAAATCTCTGTAAGTTATTATTTATATTTACTATACTTCAAAAAGATAGATGCAAATTTGCCTGTGTTATCTCAAAAAGCTGTCTGTGATAGCTTAAAAGCTGATCAGAATCTTCTGTGTTAATAAAATGCCTGAATTCAAAATAGTCTGTTTTCTCAGAATTCACCTATATGAAAAATTCTCATTACAGCTTAAACACAAATCAAACCCTTGTGAAATTTCATTTAACTTCCATCTGTATTTTAGATATAGATGAAATCCATTACTGATATAGTGAAAATGCAGCTCTGTTACAGAAAAAAATGTCTTGTTCTAAAATGCAGGTTCTTTTCCTTTTTCTCTTCCTCTATACTACATACTTCTCTGTGCTATGACACTGTCAGACAAAGGCCCCGAGAAATGACCGCAGTTTGGCCTTTTCTTTTGACCATGTCTTTTGATAACAGTGTGCCTTGCACAACCTGCTATTGCTGCTCTGATGTTCATTTCATTTCTCCTAAAAATAGTAAACAAATTGCATCCATATGCAACTTAGAATAAAAATTTTTCCTGACATATTAACATGGAGTAGGTGGAAAAGAAGCTAACGCCTGGCTCAGAATCAAAGGCATCACTTGAGGACTGTTTCAAAAATGTGATCAATTGAGAAGCATTTTCCATCTATAGGCAATATTTGGAATAAATCACAAAAACGCTTATAGAATAAGGCGGGGAAGCAGAGAGTGGTGCCTAAAACTACTGAAAGGAATCAGTAAAAAAGGAAACCAGAACATTAGAAATGAGAAGAGAAACAAAACGTTAGATGGCACTGACAGTAGGGACAAGAAGCATAAAAATAATTTTTTGGTATGACAGGAAAAAACGGAATCAGCAGGGAATTCCTCTGATCACAGATGCAACACAAGGCTCTCAAATTAAGCAGAGGATGAGAACTGTTGTTCTCCAGGCACGCTGACTCACTCGGCTTTCTCCAAGCCCACATCAGTGTTTTGGTCTCAGCTCCCACTGCTCATTACAGCTTTGTTTTCTTGATTTACATGTCTGTTTGTCTGTTTGTCTATTCAGGCAAATCCTTCACAGATTTCTTTGTGTGCAATCTCCAAAACTGCCCAGAAGGCAACATGAAGATCATACTGCCTTTATGTTCCAAACTTAATAAATCACTTCCTGCTGCACTTTGCTTTTTGCCCAGTCCATCCAAATCCTAAACCTAAATTCCATGCTCAAACTCGTGGCCATCTCTATTTCAGCCTTAATTTTATTTTGTCTTTTCAACTGGAACTGGACAAGGTCAAAAGACAATTCTCAGTACAATTGTTCCCCAAGGGAGTCAAGGCGTTAGAAAGGGGTGCCATCAACTCCTGTCCTTAAACTCAGCTGCTGCCAAAAAAAACTCACAAATTTGTGGTTTGTATAGGGATGGTCTGCTTTGTAACAATATAAAAACCAAGACTGACTGTCCAAACAGCCAGCCAGCATGTAACTGTCTGGGGGCTGTGCCATCACCAAATTCAGACATCCAGAGCATAAGGTATCACAGCTTGTGCCTGGTTCTTGGGTCTGACAGAGGTAAATCACAGACACATCACAGAATCAGATGTCTGTTTCTACATACTGGAACCAAAATCCTTTCTGTTCTTCTTGGCTATTTCACCACTGGAAAGAATGGCAGTTCAGAACATCTACAAGAGAGGATCACTGAGCAATGTCGCTTTGTGATTCTGGTGCCATTCTGAGTCAGGGAAATGGAGATCAGATCTCCAGAAAAAAGTCCTTGAGGAACTATTCCACTTAAGTGCTCTTGTCTGCAATCTCCTTTCTGCAGCAGTTCCCTCACAGAGCCCTTTTCTCACCCAAACCAGCAAAACCAGAGTTCCTTCAGTGATATTTCAAATCCTCTTCGCAGTGACATACAGCTAACTGAGCATCAATTTCCTGTGCTGGGAACACTTGACCCCTACAGGGGAAGAATGACCTCGGCGGGTCTTGGGGAGGGACTTGGGCAGTACTGGTGGAAATACTCTTGGGTTTTCTTCACTCAGAAGAAAAGGTTGGCCACAGTCTGTGGGATGCCTGGTTTGTGGCTGTACAGCTCCGCCACAGAAGCCTCCCACATACCTACCAGCCTGGTGCTTAGCCCAATACAACAAAAATAAACTTCTTGTTAACGATGCTCCTGTGGTGCAAGGGCAGCTCCCAGAGCAAATATTTGCGCTTCCTGAGCTTTCCCACCTTGCTGACCTTGTCTGACAACTTTCCTAAGAAAGTTCCTTTTTTCCTTCTCTGATCATGTCTCCCTGATGCCTCACCAAACTCAGTTTCTTATGTCCACATTTTCCTTACCTACCAGATGGTACCTTTGAGAGGATGTTTTTACAGAAATATAAATCACTTAATTGAACGCCTTGCAAGATGATTTCTTGTATCTATATATTACCTCTAAAAGATATTTTTGTAATACTAGTTCTTAAAACTGAAGGAGGTGTTAAACCTCCATTGGTGATAGCTGATGTGATGGTTTAACTGGGTGGCACAATGTTTTCTGCAAGTATAATTTAGGAGATCTTTTTACTTTTTATGATCATATGATTATCACTAGACAATATAATTTTGGAAGAAAGTGGGAAAAAAACCCCACCCTTTCTCCCAATCATTTAAAGCTCTGATATTTTATCTATTAAAACACTTATTGTCCTTGCTTTGAAGTTGGTAATATTTATAGGCAATAAAAATAATTTGTAAATAAGAAATTAGTTTACTAAATTCCTTGAAAGGGAATGGTTTATTCCTGAATGCCTGATAAACTGATAAATATATCAGCTAAACTGCTGATTTTTCAGTGGAAAATCACTATCAATAATTTGCTCAAACTCATCACTAAAGATATAAATTTTGGCTCCTACAACTAATTATTTCCAACCTAAAACCACAAAATTTTGTAAGACTGCAAAACGCAATGACAAACATCAGTGCTATTGATCTTATTACTTGCTACTTATTCATTCCACAGCTTTTTAGACTTGCCAATAAACTCTCTCTCAAAACTCAGATTTTTATGAAAAATTCTGCTTTTCAGTGTTGCTTACATCTAAAACCAATAATCTGTCAAGTCCATTAAATACTACTCAGTACACAACAGATTAAATCCTTAAAATATTAAACAGAGCTCAAAGTACAAAATAAAAGCAACAGTTGGAAATATTAATACTGTGATATATAATTCTTTTGGGAGAAATACACTGAAGCAGATTATCCCTCAGTATTGTCATTCACAGTGGATAGATTGTTCCCCTACCAATGCAGGATTAGTAGAAATTATGGAAATAAACACAAGTCTTATCAAACTCATGAGAAGAAATGCCTCTGCAATGAATATGACAGAGACAGTCGACATGGAATTTCCATTTTTATTCCACTGTTCAAAATATTAAGAAATAAGGAAATGACATTTCGTCATATTACTGACAAAATATGAAACATATTAACAAGGACTAAAAAAACGAGTCTTTTGTGAAAATTGAGAAGGAAAGTTGATAGAACCTGACAATGTGCGCTAAGCAGCTTCCAATTAGGAATGAGTTGCTGCTGTACCATCAGGTGGGTACGTAACAGATATTGAAGGCAATTGTGAGATTTTTACATACCTGCTTACATTTGAAAGATGTGATTTTCTTTCTTCTGTCAGTTAGTTTGTGTTTATTAGACTTTTTAACTTAGAATTTCAGGTGCACATACTTACAAACAACTATTAAAATGCTTGTTGGGCACCTTTGCTTAGAAAAGTTTTTCTGTGCAAGTTCATTGACACAGCACCTCTACGCTTCAGACCTCCCTCCTTTTTCCATGGAGAGGGCTATCACTGTCTTTACCACCTGACAAATGAAACAAGCACCTTGCTTTTAAATCAGGATTGTTTTTACATCTAGATGACTTTAAAGAAAAAGTAATGGGCTGTAAAGATGCGAAATCTTTACGCAGCTTTAGGTGTGGATACAATCCTTATAAACAGAGACATACAACCCATGTACAAACTGAGTCAGCGCTGCTAGACATGTTTCCACCATCAAGGTATAGTAACGGTGCAATTCTTTCACAAATGCTCTGGGAGCTCTTCTTTACAATGATGCATTTCTGCTAATGGAAACACAAACATATACAGCAAGAAATAGCTGTGTATACATGTCCAGACTTCTGTGTTACCTTTTATCTTACATTTATCTCAATGGGCTACATTATGAAAAGCTCCTGGTGAGTGTGATCTCTATTTTGAAAAAAGTTTGTATTCAGCAGTCATTATTGGAAAAAATACTGTCATAAATACTACAGTCATTTGTCTTCTTAAAGGCAGGTTGTTCTGAGATCTGACTTGAATTCTCTCACCTTGAAACAATACATTTCTGCTCTGCACTGTGCCGTATCCTTTAAAGAAAAAAGAACCCTACGTTCTTTCTTTCAGTTTTATTTTGCTCCATACTTCAGAGAAATATTCTTCTGATAAAGAGAGACTATTTTTTATTTTCTAAGCAAATAACAATGGAAGAAACAAATGCATTCAAAATGCTCACTGAATTAAAAGGGACTGGATTCCCACATTTCTAATACCCCGTTCATTGAGAAAAAGCGGGTGGCTTTGAGTGTGCAGATCTCAGGCCATCACACACTGCAGATCCACAAGCATTCCCAAGTATTATCCATGCAATTTCAGTGTTACTGCTGCAGTGTGGGGAGAAAAGTCCAGGAAAGTTTAGATTCTTGTTTCTGCCCAGTAACTTCCAGTGATTATTAATTTCCCTATACATCCTCAGCGTGCTGTTGCAAAAGACTCCATAGGATCCCTCATCAGCATCCATGCATTCAGGATTCACCTCGAGGCACACTTGGAGAAGAGCCTCGCTCAGGAACACTTGAAGTTCACTGGGATCTTGAGATAAGGCGTATAAAAGAATACTAAAAATAAATTCTGCTGATAATACATAGGGTTTTTTGTATACATGTTTATATACGTGTGTGCATGGAAGAACTCTTAGGATCACTCCATGAGGGCAGACCACTACAGGTCCTTTAAAATGAAGCCAAAGCTCTTATGTGCCAAACATAGGATATAAGGGCACTAACTAGTTGTTCCTCTTTTACACCAAGCAGCTGAAATCTTAAGAGGACACTCAAGAACATGTTCAAACAAAAGATTTCAAATAGCAATGAAAACAAGCAGCATATATCATAATTTATGGTCATGAACATGCAACTCCTTCACTTGCAAATGGTGAAAATTAGTGCAGATCCAACTTACTAAAGCAGTGACAGTCCACCTCTACCCTGGGGTATTAAAGCCTCCTTTAGAATTAACCAAAACAGAACCAGGTATCAGATCACAGACAGATAATCAGAGAAGCATGGACAAATGATATGGCACAAATATTCTAGTAGCTGCACAGACACCACAGACACCAGTTCATGAATATTTAACCCAGAAAAGGTACAGATGTGTAATTCTCCTTTGAAACCCCATTTGCTATATTTCTGTAAAAATTACAAATATATCCCTGTGAATTGACTGTCACTGTCATATTACTGAAAACTAAAGGATAAACACTCCTCCTGAGACACGCACATGGTCTCTCCCTCCCCTGTGTATTTGGAGAGCTCCCTGCTTCTGTCAGCAAAAGCTTCCACCTTCCTTCAAAGATTCCTCCTCCCATCAGGGAAATGTGTGCAAGAAATAGAGTAGGCTGCTAGGCGGCATACATTATCCTTCTCCTTTTCTCTTTAATGCTAAATCAGGAAAGATATTATAGGGAGAGATTATAACAGAATAGGTTAGTAATGATCCTGAGCTGCTCTACTCAGTAGCGACACGAATCTAAACCATCCTCAGGGTTTGTGAAGCAAAGTTTCAGCCAAAGGGAGACCTAAGCCAAGAGGTGAGTCCCCACGTCCCTGAATTCTGAGTGTCTTCCAGAAGTGGCTCGGTGCTCCCACCTGTGCTCGGCAGCTTATGAGCAGAAGGGAGAGCATACAGCACAACTGCAGCTTGCATGTTGAGTGCTAACGTTGTAAACAATTTTTCAGATGAAGCTGCAATTATTATTATAGCACTACCATCCATAATTGCAACAGGAGTTGAAAGTAACCATATGCCAATGATTAACAGTTCAGCCAAATAGAAAGGAAAAAACATGCTTACAAAATGGTGGAAAAACTTATAGGATATTTTTATATTTTTGCCTGAAAGACGTGTTTAGTTGTAACAATAATTATATGGACTACCATGATAATAATGGAGATGAAGGAAGAGGAAATTAGTGCTTGTTGTTATGGCTTGGTATTAAGTGTAAGCCAGAAGAATAAGTTGAAAATAGAGCTTTTTGCCACTAGTATAACTTTTTATTCCCTTGATTCGTGTTGTCTCATAGTCCTTATTTCAGAAAAGGCAGTTTACTTAGATTTTTATAGTTGTTGCTGTGAGTTACCTGAAGCATCACATACGCTCTTTGGTCTTTCCTCTGTCCCAGTACCATCTTGTTAACAGAAGTGAATGCAATCAGAAAAAGAAAATGGAGAAGTGGGCTATTTCCCATGTAAGAGAAATATACTGCACTTCCAAACCTTCACAGAGGATGTGAACTTCATAGGGACTTTGCTGCAAGTCTTGTGTACAGTTTACAACTGGGCTCTGCAAAATGGGATGCTGCCGAGCCTTTGACTTAATGAAAACTTAGGAAGGCAATCCAATTCACTGCAGGGACTGCTTTGTTCTTTCATTATGATTCTTTTTTAATGAGAAAGACAATCGCAAGGATAAACTCCATTCCTCTGAATTTTTACACTAATTATATACAAAGCACCATTCTGGCAGAGTGGGACTTCTCTGCTTCAGGCAATACAGTTATCATCTTGTAACCACACTTCAAATCTCCTGTACGAACGCCGGAGCTACGTGTGCTGAATGTGGATTCTGCTACCCTGGCTAGCTGCTTGAATTGATGAATGTTTAAATATTCAATAAATCACAGGCAAATACTGATACTGAATTAAGTGGCAGAGACAAGCCTCGCATTCTGCTTACAGCTGTAGGATCAAGGGTACACTATTTTATCAGAACCATTAACTTTCCTCATTGTGGTGGGAAAGGATGGTTGGTTTTGTAAACAGCACTTGAGATGTTTATCTATGTAAGAAGAGTCAGACCCATATACTAACGCTACAAAGGACAGTTATCTCTTAATTCTACAGAAAATCAACTGTTTGTGATTCAGCTCACACCCTTAAGACACAATTTATTACTTGACATACTGTAAGCCAGTCTTGGCTAGATAGGGAGCTCCTTTACCCTCAAATAAAATTATTGAGAACCACATATACCCCTGCACAATGCTCTGATACTGTGGGCCAAATTTCAAAGCTTGGTATGTGCTCACTGCCATGGTACCTGAGCACTTCCAGGATTGTATCGTGCAATGCCTGGCCTTCCACACACTCAAAAGCTTTGATTCTTTCACCATAACATCTGTGTCCCTATCTGAATCTGTGGTACAAATAGAAATATGTATAACAGCAGCTGCTCACATGGGGATGCAAATCAAGCAGCGAGATGCACGAGTGTTCAAACTGCACTTCCTCAAGCCCGCCCACTCATGCCCCTAGTGACAAGGTTTATCTTCTCAAAGAGGCACTCACAGATTTGCGTTCAGATAGCACCATGTCTGAAAGGCTGGCATCGCTCCTGGAAAAGTGTGCAAGGAGGGAGCTTCACAGGCTCAGCAACAAAATCTAAATCCTGATCCAAAGATAAATGCTTGCATTTGCAGATCTGCCCCAAGTCTCAGATTCAGCTGCTGGAATCACCAAGAAAAGCATCACAGTATAAAATGCCACACTGATCATTTTTTGATTCTGCTAAATTCCACTAGCTACCTGGGATGTTGCAGCTGTGAGCTGAATAACTGCATCGCTTCCCATTTTATTGCATCTGTGGTTTCTATTTATGGACTTGGTGGCATGGAATGGCCACATCTGGCTAAATGCTCCTAAACTGTGTGTGTATTTAACTCCAGGGTAAAACTGCATTGTTCTCAAGTAGTATATTCAGCACAGACATTGCCTCACAGTGATGATGCAGCATCTTGATGCAAACATGGTGCATCACCCAGAACTTTGGCCAGCCTAAAGCTTGGCATCCCTTTTATGCTCAGTGCACTTACTACCTGTAAGGTTTGCTCTCATAAAATATGTATCAGTCTTTGAAACATGGTGCAAATCTGAATGCTGTTCCTAGAAGAAACTGGTTGAGGGCATAACCCTGGCAGCCAGAAACATGACCACATCTGAACTTCCTGAAGTGAGAGTGACCTGAGCATCTGTGAGTTGACCTGCCTGATCTGAATCCTCCAGGGACTTTGTTACAAGGAGAGGTACCCCCAGTTCACATGCAGCCTTAGTACAAATTCACTTCTCTGCGTGGACAAGACCTCTCATTTCCTCATTTATGTCGACAGGACAGTAAGAGATCTCCCCCTTTTTTTTAATCCTCTTGGCTGTATCAGCAGGCACAGAAAAAATGAGGTGCTCCTGTTCTTTCACTCGATGCCCTCTTGCAGCTTCTTTTGTCTCTGATGGCATAAGGGCTACATCTTTGAGCAGCAAAGCTATTTTGAAAGCAACCTAGTAAAACAAGAGGCACCTCTGAACTGAATGAGATGCACCAGGGATCATGAGATACCACTACAGAGAATGCGACAGCATGGATGCTTGATTAGGTCTGTCCTTCATTGCTTTGGGGTCACCATGAATGTATCAGTGTTTGCACCATTAAACCATGAGAAACAGCATTCATGCTTAACTGCTGCCACCTGCACCCTAAAGGAACAGTACTTTCCAATTTTCAGTTTGTATGTGCTGTGGGATGTATATGATTTATTGCAACGATAACACAAGATAGACTGTGCTGCTTTGGCCAGGATTAACAGAAAGATAGACATTTTGTAACATGGGACACATGCTGTGGGTTTGGACAGCAGGTGCCTAACCTAACAGTCAGGAGCACGGAACTGAGAAATGAAAACATTAGAAAGAAAGGTCCAAAGTTTCTTTTTAGCCTTTACCTGCCAACACATTTCTACTACACTGGGGGCAAGGATTTCTCTCTGTGAGTGTTTATTCATAGTTGTTAAACAGCTGGCAAAGCAAAATGCACCTGATGAAAATGCAAATTGACTTAGCTCTGAGATGCCCTGAGATGCCTGGTCCCTTGTGTGGGTGGAAAGGAACAGCAGGACCAAAGCAAAAAGCATCTCTGTGCTGGTTCATGTAACAAGGACAGCCAACAATGAAAAACCCTGAGGATTAAAAAAAACCACCCAACCTCTCCACTAGGAATAGAAAAAGAAAACAAAGCAAAAGACAGAAAGGTCAAAGTCTGTTGGTTTTAACCCTGCCTTGGTATCAGCAATGTGGTCTGTCATTTTTTACCCTGTCTTCATACCACCTATGGGGAATACATCATACTCTTGAAATTGCATCTGTTTCTGTATGATGGCTGAAGAATGCAAGAAGGCTTCATTGGACTGGAAAGAGTACTATCATGACTAGAATCCCAAGGTCCATACAGGTTCCCAAGGTCCTCTGAAAGCTATACATACAGGAAAAGTTTAACACCTCACTGAACTGTAAGCACCTAGAGACTAAAATTACAAAGGTTCATGCAGTAGAGAGAGCAGCAGCATTCAGCATTTTATGGCAGGAACTTTTTAAAACTCAATTGAAAATAGAGGGAAAATTCAAACACAATGAGTACGTAAATGGGACTGAACAGGAATCTGGCTCTAGTCCTACTGCTTTTTTCCTGCTAGCTTGCTGTGGTGTCCGTGATGTGACAGGCAAATCCCGAACACGTAATACATCATAATTCTTGCTCCTGTGAACATGCTATCCAAAAGAGAAAATTGCACGTTACAATAAAGATCCCTGGAATTTGAAATGCTTGTAAATAGCCAGCATTCTAGTTTCATTTCACCTAAAGTACAGAATTCCCTCTGAATATGAAAAGGGCTCTTCAAAGCCCAGACAAAAGGGCTGTTTGGCTCACCATTTTCATAACAGACATATTCTACACAGTTTGGCATCCCTAATTAGAAGCCCAGAGTAATTAGCAGAAAGTACACTGTGGACTGCAACACAGCAGGGAGACTCTACAGTGCTGCTTTGAGAATACCAAAGACCTGAAGGTCATTATTTTTCACTGGTCCCTAGCCACGCTCGCTGCCGTGTTTCTTTCTTTTTTACAACCCAGGGTGAGCCTGGCCCCTTGCAGCGGGAGGGCCAGGAGGAGCAGGGCCAGCTTGATGTGCCTTGCCCCGTGCTTCAAGAGGAACACCCCTGCTCTTTGCAACGTCTGCCATGAGTTTGCAGGCCAGTGTGTGGGCTGCGTCGTCACCTTGAGGGCCCGAGGACAACTTCTGTCGCAGGCAAAGAGGACCACAAAGCTGCTTGGCTGCAACTTGTGCAGATTTCATTTGATACTAGAGAGATAACTGAGCAATATGTTCTACAGCAGAGGCATGAGCGTACTTTGAACAATGATGAAATGCATCTTTTCTAATCAAAATCACTCCCTGTCATCCTCAGTGAACAGAAAGTCCCACATTTCTGAAGGCTTCTCACTGAAAATGCTGATGGGATCGATGCCTTTCCAGAAGATATTTCATCTCAATGGTATAATACATATTGTCCAAAGTACATTATACCTAATATAGTTTCATCAGCTTAAATCATATACTCTCTTTGTTTCCCAGGCATGTTCTTGAGGGCAGCTGGCAAAAAAAGGTGTTAATATCAAAGAAATTCCGGTACATCAACCTAAGTTAAGTACATAACACTAACGTGTTAATATAACATTGCTAGTGGAATGACACTGAGTAAAAAAAGAGATATTTACCCTTTCTATCATTCAATAAATAGCTGACAAGCACTGCAGTAAAACAGCAACTCCAATATAGTGTTCTACTTTCCTTCAAGTAGTCTGTTTCAGTCAATTTTGGGGAAGTAGGAAGGATATTGGGGGGAAGGGGCATTTATGGAAATGGAGATACATATTTGAATAGCAAATAAATCACAAATTTACATATGACTGAGGCATTAACATCGCAAACCAATCCTAGATAGAAATGCATTTAAATAACAGGACTGCAGTCCCTAATAGTCTCACAGGACTCTCTAGCTGACTCAGGGGCACAGATCACATCTGATTATATGCCAAATCTAAGACATTACAGTTACTCTAGGGAAAACCATATTTCCATTGACATATGCTATAACCTCATCACTTAGACTAGAAGCAGAATTCATCCAGACATACACAGATTCATAAAACCTTTTCTGAACTAGCAAATCATTGCCAGCCTTCAGTAATGGTGGCCTGAAAATATCTGGTAACTTGTCGCACTAAAATTAAAGGAACAGCTTGCAATGTGGAGCCCTGCTTGCACAGAATCTGGCTCTTAAGGCTTTATGGGTCCCTTCTGTTCAAAAGATCTCTACTGCTCCCTCATTTCTTGTTTTCCAGAATAACAAAAAAATAGCAGTTTCATATTTTTTCCGTTTTTAATGATGTCTAGTAGATGTGTTGTTTTCATTTGTAGCATATGAGAGGTGGCTTTTAGAAGTAATTTATTTTTGGTGGCAAGCTGCTGATGCTTGCACCTGTGTTGACCGTTAGTAATTAATACCTTCTGGTCCACTATGGACAATTTCCCACTTACTGCTTTTTAAGGTGTTAAAACTAATCTCCACCAGCTCTGCTTCCCATAGCTCCATTTCACTGTTAGGAGGCTTTTCTTCCTGATAGCCAAGGCTTTTCTTTTCCTCAATTAATAACACACAACCCAAAGGACTACCTGGAAGTGTCCTGACAAGATTTTGTTAAGCAGAATCCTCTGCCAACGAGGCGACTGAGCTGAGATAATATGTGTTAAAACCTTCATCTCAACTCACAGGTGTTACCATTGACAAATACAATGTGAAAACAACTGGCGTGAGAGAAAGTTACCTCAAGAGAAAGAACTGAGGAGGTCCTTATTATCTATTAAATTTTTGGCATATCAGACAGATAAAACATAATGACATTTATTGCCTTATAATGCTGCACCAGTGACATCAATTTTATAGCATTGTTCTCATACAAGGAAAACTTAAAGAATTATATTTGGACCTAAGAAGTAGTGCATTGATGAGCACTGGACTAGAAGCTTTAGTGGATATGTATTTGTGGGTAAGTGGCTACTGGCACCTATGCATGCCTGAGTGTGTGCATTCCTAACCATGAAGAACCTCTGCACTCACTTCTTCAGAGAAATAATACGTCCAACTTAAATTTACATGTAACAACAACAACAACAAAAAACTAGCATTAAAATATCCAGAATAAAAGAGTGTTTTCAAGATAACAGATTCATCATTCAACAGAAACTTCAGAATTCAGCTGATAGAAAAGGTGGTTGGACTTTGTATCAGAAAAATCTTGGTTTGACCAAATCCTTTCCCTTTTCATGACCACTACCTCAATAGCATCCACATTTTAAGGCTCATATGAAAATCTCACAAGAACAGATCTCCTTTAAGACTTCCATCACTGCTTATTTCTAGTCACGAGAACAAAATTGCAATAATGATGAAAAGTCTTACTCATACGGCTTCAATGCTAAAAACTGCTGAGTTCACTTTTACTGCCGTCAAACTGGTTCCCCACTCAGAGCTACAGGACAAGCTTTTCCTTCTTCTTCTCTCTCTCTTTTTTTTTTTTTTTTTTTTTTTTTTCCTTTTCACATGGGAATGAAGCTTAAAAGTACCCAGAGATTCTGGCACCTACAGGATTTATGCATCTCCTACACTGTTTGATCACATGTGGATTCACTGCAAGGTGGTAGTCCCGATTTTTGCTCCCACTACAGGAGCAAAATTAAAATTAGTTTT
The DNA here is from genome assembly GCF_000699245.1 of Pterocles gutturalis. Taxonomy (NCBI): domain Eukaryota; kingdom Metazoa; phylum Chordata; class Aves; order Pterocliformes; family Pteroclidae; genus Pterocles; species Pterocles gutturalis. The sequence continues at coordinate 66,140 of NW_010110685.1, forward strand.
GAAAAAAAATCTTGATCCACAATATAAAAATGCAGTGGAAGCTGCTGGTGCCCATGGAGTAACTTAAGCTGCTGGAAGCTGGGCATTCACTGCAGAAAGTTTTAGTCAGAAGAGATCAGGAATCAGGAGCTTTAATCTTCTGCTAAAGATGATTTTCAGAGACCACTGCAAATTCTACCTCTTCAGTATCACTCAGGGAGTTTACAGGGAGTAAGAGATTGAACACTGAGGGAAGGCTAACTCAAAGAGGATCCACAGTAAATCAAAATTTGGAAGAAGCCTCTAAAGAAAGAGGAGTTCCTTATGTCTCAAGAAATTATCGTTTTCTGTCCTACAGTGAATTACAGGGTTTTTTTGGCCACTTCAAGTGACTCCTCCTTAGCCAGTACGTTTCCACAAAAAAACTCAGAGATTAAGAAAGCAAGCAAAGCAAAAGACATTAAGTTATTTTTGACTACCAGCCAACTTATGATGTTTTGATTTCTGAAGGAGAAAGAGGATAATTTAAAGAATCTTAAATCTTGCACACAGAGTAGGAGAACTGCACTTGAAAGAAGAGCCTTCTGATGTTCTCAGCACTCAAAACAGAATCATTCCATATAAAATTAATATCATTATTATGTGATTTCCATCTGTTAACGAAGCCAAACGATTAGAGCTGCTAGAAAAACTGCCTTAGTGGAACAAACACAGATAATGAATTTGAATAAATACACAAGCAAAAAGACAATGTCAGGCTCAATCACTTGGCAATATTAAATGCCAAGTAAATGAGGGGGCTGTGTAGCGCTACACCATCCAGCAGTCATGTTATGCTGAGTGCGTGGATCATTGCTTTCATTGCTTCTGTAGCCAGTTTTGTTCTGGATTTTTTTTGACCATCTTTCTTTTTTTGACAGCTCCTTTTCCAGACTATTCCACTGGTACTCTTTACGTTATGCTCTGTTTTTCTGTATGCTCTGTATTCAACCGCAGGCCTGTTCAAACACCTTCCCCAATCCTCCTCACTTGTCCAGAAAATATTTTTCACATATCCCTAACACTTTCCCCATTCACTTCCCATTTCTATCTTGGCACAACAGGTAGCTCCAACAAACTCTCTTTAGTTCACCACTACATTTTCAAACAGAGTCAGAAAATTATTTATAAAAATAAAGTACAGTGTAATACATGTTTTTATATGTGTAAAACAGAGTGCTTGATAGCATTTTTGAAATGTCAATATATACCAAGTGTCAAACATTATTCTAAATAAACCCCTGTAATGCACAGCAGTATGCTGGCCCGTATATCCTCTCACAAGCTAGCATTTTCAAAAAAGTAGAATCTATTTAAAAGCCATAGGGACTTGGATTCCACACTATCTAAATCAGGCCTGAGAAGGACATTTCTAGGACAGAACTTGTTAACTTCTAGGCAATCCTACACTCAGAAGAATTTTTTTAAACACAGTTCTCCAGAAGGATGGTACTAATATACATTTTAAACCTTTTGCAGAGCAAAGCATGTGGTGATGTTTCCCCCTATACAAACTAATACCACGACAGCGAAACACTGCCTGAGCAATCTCTCCTTACATAAGAGCTGACATTTGCTCCACAGATTGGCCTTCATTGCTTCTGAAGAATGTCAATGGAGACCACGGTTTATAAAACTTAAGTTGTAATACATTCAAGCACTTTGCGCTGGAGTTCAGCGGTGTATTCTTGACTGTTCATTTTTTGCATTGAAATGAAGTCCTTGATGTTTTGGAACATTTTATAGTATTGTATCACAAGACTGTACTATGAGTGAAGAACTTAAGCTTCAGGGTTGTTCCCAAACCATTAAAAGATGTAACATCAAAGAACAATCCAGAAACATTCGTCTGTCCAAGAAAATCTGAACCTCTCAGTATGCTGATAAAGGTACCACAGCATAATACATTTTGTAGTTCTTTTCCTTCATAGAGCCCTTCCCTCCTTATGTCAGGAGAGCAGAGTCAGGAAAGCACATTATACTTTTGCTCTTTTATTTTGCTTCCAATCCACATGTTCTGTGAAGGTGAATAAACAAAACAATTACAAAAAAAAGAGTGGGTGAGAAATGTACTTAAATGCATTCACCTCCCACACCTCATCTAGATAATGAAACCTCAAAGAAAGGAGGGATGGGCAGGAAAGGCACAAACCCCCTGTATTACACATATATTGTCAAACAGAGGATCATTTGATACACAGTACCAAAGTGTACTTCATAGAATCACAGAATGGGTTGGGTTGGAAGGGACCTTAAAGATCATCTAATTCCAACCCCTCTGTATGCATCATTTTAATGCATTTCTCACTTCAAGGCCAGATTGGCTAGACAGGCCCCGTCACAAAGCAGCAGTGGGGCCATAGAGCTGCTCTGCCCACGCAGCACCCTAGACAGACAGAATCTCGAATCCCCTCCCTTCATCTCCTACTTCCCAATGGTTAAAAATTGGCTGCTGTTTTTTTTCTAACAATAGGTGAACTATTGAACTGCCTTGATCAGCAACTAGAACTAGCAAACTCTTCCTTCCTTGCATTTGAGCTCTCCTTAGCCTACATAGGATGTAATGCATACTAATATTTCACAGCAAGACATGTAGTCAAACCTAAAACAAACCCTGAATGTGAGGCTGAGGTGCCAGCACGGCAAGTGTAAGAGGAGCATTCCCACAAGAACAGTTAGGAACTCAAAAGTACTCATCTTTCTTTTTGCTTTTAGGTAGCACCAGTATCCTTGATATCTACTGATTCATCCTTTGCTAATGAAGATCTAGTCTTTTTTTTTCAGTTCATCCAATATGCATTACTAGGTGATGTAAATACATAACAAATGTCAGTGGGATGTGTCTAAATCATATTGCTTGTTGCTGTTCTGCAAAAGCCTTTAACCTCGCTGTTCTCTACAAAATGGTTTCAAAGAGGCACTTACCTTGTCTGACAGCTAGTGTTGTTGTGTAGACCAAGAACAGAAGGATATAATTGAGGAAGCTCTGAAAAACAGGTGTGTTGGCATGGAAGTCTTCTGACAAATACTTGCTCGTGAGACCAATGCCACAGATAAGGAGGGAGAGTACCTGGCCAAGCGCCACAGACAGCAAGAGATCCCTAAAAGAAAAGAGAAAAACACAGACATAAAACACTCAGCTCCTTTGCCAAGGAGGAAATGCTCATCCTCCTTCAGGAATCATGTTCGACAGTGCTAAAACACAACAAGAAACATGACGCTTCAGTCAAGGAGGGATTTGCTGGGTGTTGCCAACATAACATTTCTATTATTTCTGCTCTTATCACAGGCTTAAACATTGCCCAAACACGCTAGCTTTTATTCACTTATTATACAACAGCAGATGGTACATCTCTACCACTTAATTTCGCATTTCGCATTTCACAAAGGATAAATGAAAGTTTAAATCAACCAAAACACAGGGCTGCTTTCTTTGAGCATCTTTCCTAACAGAAAGACCCAGGTGTATCATTCAGATAGAGCAGGAATCACAGCTCCTCCAGGACTTAGCAGACACAGAGAAAAAGCAGAGAAGGATTTTATCATGTTTCACCATCAACATGAATTTACTGTATAACTTCCTTCCCCTCATTTCATTTCTATTTCATTGTATAAACTATTCTTTCCATCTACCATGTGAATGCATGCATCTTTTCTTTCATCTTTGTCACTGCTTTCTTTCCCTTCTGTTTGGTGGGAGCAGGAGGTTCCAGTTTTTCCCTTCCTGTCTCCTTCTGGTTCTTAAAAAGCTATTTTCTAGTTTGGCTTCTTGCTTTAATCTGTTTTTTCTTGAGCTTGATCTCCAGTCACCTCTGCATTACCCTATTACAACATTCCCCATTGTCTCTCCCCACAGGTCTCCAACAGTTGCACCTTTTGTGTATGTTCTCTGTCTTCCTATAGTTTTCTCCTCTTTACTCAAGATAACGGCTATATCTGAAAGCCCACCCTTTTACAGTGTATATTATTTTTATATCCTTTCCTCAGTCTTCTCAGTGATATCCTTTTCCCTTCCAACTATCTTTGTCTCTTTTACTCTTCTCTCAGAACTTTATTATCTAACTGCACAGCCCAACTCAGCCCAAACAATCCTCCTCTTGTCACAGGATCTTCTATACCCCCCAGGAATATGTGTATTTCTAAAGTACCCTTAAGAAGTTTCCCAGGTTCCCCATGTGTCAGTACTTCCACGCTGACCAAGCCTGCTCCACAGCTACACCTCCTCCACGCAAAAGCGTGAAACACAGAAGTGTTGGCCTGGAAGAGGAGCGAGCACAATGACTGCAAGGGAGAGCGAAAGGACATGAGAAGCAGACATTTAGTCCAAGCCCTGCCAGCTGCTGCTGTCACTGTCACCATTGCCTAGAAAAGAGGGGTCATAGGTCCATGGGGGAACCCATGAAGGAGAGAGGAAGGTGGGACAGGAGCATGCTCTGCAATGTCTCATTAGAGCCTGGTACGAGGACAGGGGATTAGACAATCCTAAGGGAGGTGAGGAAGGAGGGCAGCACTCTGCTCACCTGTAACAATATTTCATGTGTGTTCTCCTCTGCCAGACGGTTAAAAAAAAATAAAAAAATTGCTTCAAGGCTGCTTTGCTTTCCCTGACCTCAGCTGTTCGTATTCAGCAGCGATGAGCATCTGTGCTCCCGCAACAACTTTCCTAGTAAACTCAAGTGTCAGATTTGTTTCCCTTTTTCTCGTAAACAGTCCTCCCACTAACATGTCTCGGTGTCAGGCGTGATTCAACCAAACAGACATAGGAGGCTGCATAGTTACATTCAGCTAACATACTTCACTGACAAACAGCCTGACACAGATAGTAAGAGAGCAAACTTTATTGTGCTACACCCCATGTTTTGACGGGAGACTGCTGAATACATAGCAAGTAAGTCTCCACAACTTCTGCCTCCGCTGTCACATTACTCACTCTACTGTGAAACATAACCATGGGAAATAAACATACTCAACAGAGATGACACCTGAGACTACGATGCAAATGCTGTCAAAGCTATGGATCCTCAGTTCCTGCTGTTACCCGCTATGCTGTTGATGCGGAATAGGAAATATGAATAGTGACTGCAATTTAAATACACATATTTAATCTTGTAAACTTGTTTACTGTTCTTCATTTAGTTGGATAGTGTTTCCTCTGTCCTGCTCCTGCAATGAAGTTTCACACAGGGCTGTCCTCTTGCCTACTGCAGTTTTTTTAGTTTTATTTCACTAGTAAATTAAATGTTTGCAAATCTGTTTCTCTAAATGTGTTGCCTGCTTTACACGGAATGCAGGTGGTTATTAACTGTTCTTTGTATCTCAGCTATGCCCAAGAGCAAATGTTGTACTACATCCATTGTGGGACTGCATCTGTTCTGGAAAGAAGCAGCTTGGATCCCACTTAGATTTACAGAAAGCTAAATATATCCTCACTCATAAAAGGATTTTCCCAATAACTTTTCCCTTGATCCATAAGGCAGTTAGCTGTTGGGCATCACTAATCATTACACTTTTCAGACTGGTGCTCTTATAAAAGGCATAACTTTTTTATCTCAGCTCTCCATATTCAGGTGTGTCACCAGGCCTAACAAGGCAGTACTGACCTCTGTATTAAAAATCCAAGCAACAGTAAATGAAAAACATCAGGTAATTTTTCAAGGCTGTATATGATAATTATAGCCTTCTCCAGAGTACATTCTGATTCTGTCATTGCCATTTTGAAATTTATAAAACAGATGTATTTTTTTCATGGTTGATTCTTTGGCAAGTCATTCAACAATGTTTAGAAGCAGAAGTTTTCCTGAAGAGTTCAAGCAGCTGTCAACAGCCTTATATATATA
>NW_010110686.1:0-9137 GCF_000699245.1 Pterocles gutturalis
GGTTCCTGTCAGCCCATTCCTCCAGCCTGCCAAGGTCCCTCTGCGTGGTGGCACGACCCTCTGGCCTGTCAGCCTCTCCTCCCGCTTTGGTGTCATCTGCAAACTTGCTAGGCGTGCACTCTGCCCCATCACACAGATTGTTAACAAGGAGGTTAAACAGGGTTGGACCCAGTATTGATCCCTGGGGCACACGGCAAGTGACTGGCCTCCAACTAGACCTCGTGCCATTGACCACCACCCTCTGGGCCCAGCTCTTCAGCCAGGTTTGAGGCCACCTCAGTGTCTGTTCATCCAGCCCACTCTTCATTAGCTTCTCTAGGAGGCTGTGGTGGGACATCCTAGTGCCAAAAACCTCACTGATGTCGAGGTGAACAGCACCCACTGCTCTCTCCTCACGCGCCAAGCCAGGCTCCTCAATGTAGAAGGCGATCAGGCTGGATAAGCACGATTCCCCCTCTGTAAATCCATACTGACTAATGCCAATCACCCTTTCATCCTCCATCTGTCTGCTAATGGTTTCCAGAATGAGGTGCTCCCTCACCTTCCCAGGCTTTGAGAGGAGTGTGACTGGCCTGCAGGTCCCTCTTTTGCCTGTCTTGAAGATGGGAGTGACATTTGCTTTTTTTCCCAGTCTTTAGGAACCTCTCTCGATTGCCCAAGACCTCTCAAAGATAATAGAGAGTGGCCTTACCAAGTCAGCACTCATGGGTGCATCCTGACGGGCCCCCATGGACTTGAGGACGTCCACACTGTTCAGTGCTCCCTTACCTGGTCCTTCTCCACCAAGGGCAGCTCTTCCTTACTCCAGACTTTTCCATACTCCAGACTTTTCCCCTGGTCTCAGGGGTGTCCTGAAATCTGGTCATACCCGTACAGACCGAGGCCAAGAAAGCATCGAGCACATCGGCCTTCGCCACGTCCCCTGTCACCAGGTCCCCTGCCCCATTCAGCAGCACACCCGTGGTGTTCCCAGTCCTTCTGCTGTTGATGCACTTGTAGAAGACTTTCTTGTTGCCAGTCACACCCCTTGACAGATTCAGCTCTGGGCAGGCTTTGGCTTTCCTAACTCCGTCACTGCATGTTAGACCACGTCTCTGTGCTCCTTCTGGGCCACGTGCCCCTGCTGCCACCACTCGTGCACCTCCTTCGTGTGTCTGAGTTCATTCAGGAGCTCCCAGGTGTTGGACAGGAGCACCAATGACCTGCAGGTGTTCTGAGGAAGCAGGAAGGGAGAGCTTAGAGAGAGGTGAGGCACTGGAACAGGTTGCCTGGAGAAGCTGTAGATGCCCCATTCCTGGAGGCGTCCAAGGTCAGGTCTGATGGGACTTGGAGCAACCTGATCCAGTGAAAGATGTCTCTGCCCATGGTGGAGGGGTTGGGCTGAGTGTTAAAGGTCCTTTAGAACCCAAAGCATCGTGTGATGCTGTGAAATTGTGAAATTTGCTCCTCACCCCTCAGGGTCTGTGTACGAGATCTCAGGCAACGAATGCTGCTTGTCGACGGGTGACCTGCTGAAAATCATGGCTGTGGCACTGCAGAAAGTCATTTGTGAGGACACAGAGACAGGGCAGACAGTGGAGCTGCCACCAACGTTTAAGGGTGAGTGGGGCTGCCCTGTCCCAATCCACTTGCCGTGGGTCCCCTCCTTCCCAGGGAGAATGTTGCAGCCCCCGTGGGCTCAGCCTCATTGTCCCTCAGGTCTTTTCCAGCCTGCCCCAGCCCAAGGGCCGTACCCGACACTGCAGGGACCCTACCTGGAGGGGGGCAGGCAGCAGGGCCTGACGCTGCACCAGGTGCTGGGGCAGTGGGACGGGCGGCCACGGCCCGTGCTGTGCCCCACCATCAGCCCCTGCGCCCTGCTCCTCATCTACGAAGGACACGCTGCCATGCATGGGGTTTCACACAGAGCAAGCGATGCCCCAGCCGAGGCTCAAACCACCAAGTGACTCATTTTTACAATTGCACATCCGAAACCCGCTTTTGTAAGGCACAAGTTGCATTCTTCTCAAGTACAGCCAAACTCGCTTCTCACTCTGGCCTAATTCCTCACCAAGGTTGTAGGAACATTGTGAAAATGCTGTGGCTTTAGGTTTTGCTGGCTTTCTCATCTGTTTTTTCACTGCACTTGCAACTGAAAGCAATGTCTGTCCTGTCCAAGGTGCCCTCCTGCTTGTGAGCTTCCTTGTCGCACTCTTGCAGATTCTTGGCAGCTACAAAAGCCCTTGCTGCATTCACGGTATTGGATGCAAAAAACGACTTGAAAACCAGATAAGGACCAAAGTTCAACTCTTCTTTTCCTGGAAGTTTGGCAAATCCCTGTGAAAGTGGCAGAGACAAATACCTCATAGTCCTGATGTGCATTAAGGGAGAAGAGCTGACGAGGGAGAGCTTTACATGGAAAGCAAGCAGGTGTTCCACTCCCGCATCACACACTGCACTCCTTTCAAATCAGAGCCAGAAAATAAATTTTAAATTTAATTTAAGATTAAATTGTTTGGGTTGGTTTTTTTTTCCCATCCTGGTGAAGAGTAGCTTTGGGTTCAGTTTTTCAGTTCATTATCATTCCTCACTCAGCGCCTAGGGCAGAATCCCAAAGCTGCCGAGAGGATTGCCTGGCTTGAGCCCTAGCTTGGGTTTGGGCTGGCTTCCTTCTCTGGCTCTGCCCTGGGACTTAAATTCAGCATTGGCACCATCTCCTCGAATCAACACTGTGGGAGCGACACTAACCATTGCTGTTGAGGTCCTTTCACAGAATACTCACCCAAGGAGGGAGAACCCAGATCTCACCTGCAAACAGACACCAGCCATTCCTTAACAGCACCTAAATCACAGGATCAGAGAATCACAGGACACGTTTGGGTTGGAAAGGACCTTTAAAGATCACCTGGTCCAACACCTCCCACTAGCCCAGGTTGCCCAAAGCCTCATCCAGCCTGGCCTTGAACCCCTCCAGGGATGGGGCATCCACAGCTTCTCTGGGCACCCTGGGCCACTGCCTCACCGCCCTCATAATAAAACAATCTATTCCTTCTGTCCAATCTAAACCTACTCTTTCGGTTTGAAACTGCTGCCCCTTGTCCTGTCACTACAGGCCCTGGTAAAATGTCTCTCGCCATATTCGCCCTCTGAAAGTATTGAAGGGCCACAAGGTCTTCCCGGAGCCTTCTCTTCTCCAGAATCCAGTTTTTCCTTCTCTTGGGGGGGAAACTAATTGCTGGGGTGAACATGGGCTCCAGGGAAGAAGAGCAGAGCAGAGGAAACCCGAACTGAAAATGCCCGAGTGCCTCCTTGTCTCCTTTATTTGAGCCAAAAGCATTCTGAGTTTGGATTTTATCGCCAGTTCACAGATAGCTTTAAATGCAAACTTTCTGTGAAGCAGACAATGCATCTGTCCCCTAAGACCTGTCCCACATCATCCCTCTAGCCAGACAACAGCAGATGCTCCTGGATGCTTTGAAGATCAAATAGCAGATGGAGACTAGGCAAAGACTTCAACTCCCTTCCCAGCTGGGGAGTTTCCTCTCCAGTCACATCAGAAGGGTTTTGTCCAGTCACACAGCTACTCTCTTTACTGCAATTCCATTCATCTTCACTTCCAAAAAATCATCAGGGATTTTCTTCCTAACCAGCACACCTCCTGCAACCGGGAAATGACAGAACTGTTGGCTTCCAGATCTGCTGGACCCCACCGCCTGGAAGTTCCCGTTACACGTCCACAGCCCCACAAGTACCCTGTGGCCTGCAGCTGTGCCACCAACACCAGCAGCAGATGCCCCGGGTCTGGCAGCCGGCCCCAGAGATGTGCTCACATGGAAGAACCACTTTTTCAAAGCCAGGTCACTTCACCGGGCCCCAGTAACAAAACCCCGGTGACTTGCAGCGCCCGCGGCACACGGAGTCAACCTGCCGTGAGCCCACCAGCGCCAGCCCTGCCTGCACGCGCTGGTTTTCCAGCGGGCCCTTGGGAACTTGGCAGGCAGCAATCAGACAGGTCACCACAGTGCAGCAAACCAGGCTCCCCTCTGGCAGGCAGCAAGCACATTTTGGTCTCGGCGTTCAGTTTGAAAGATGCCAGGTCCTGCTTTTCAGCAACGCATTCACCACGAAAGCCGTGGTTCCTCCTGCGAGAACAGCTTCGTACCTCACACGGCCGTAGTTATGAACTCCTGAAGTGCTGCTAATGCAAATGCAAAACAATTCCCTGAAGGTAGTTTTCAGCTTTGCATTTGATAGAACAGGAAGCATATCGTCACCAAGGAAACAGAAATACAGAAGCAGCTGCCCTCAGCACGCTGCCGCCCTGAACAAGGCAGAGAACAGGAGATGCAAATCTCTTCTCTCCACCCCATCACCAGTATCAACTCTGCCGTTTCCTAACTTAGTGTTTTTCTCTGTTATGCTTTTAAAATAGTTTAAAATTAGTAAAAGTAGAAAAATTTGTTCCACAGGGTGTAATTCATTTTGAGCTTCACTTGAAGTACTTTTGGTGGCAGAAATGATCCTGCCTATATTTGGAACACTGATACAACATGCAGATTTCTTCAGTAGTACAATTATTTAATTTCTTAGTGTCCAGACATTCACTTCACTTTGACCTTTCAAAGCAATTTACTTCAAAAGCAAAGGAAAAAATAAGTATAGCTAAAGAAATTCTGAAAGCATGAGCTGTGTTTTCACCCCCATGGTTGTCAACGCAGATGGTTTTCTTTTTTAGAATCATAGAATCACTAAGGTTGGAAAAGACCTCAAGGATCATCAAGTCCAACCATCAACCCAACCCCACCCAACCCACTAACCCATGTCCCGAAGCACCACATCTACACGGTTCCTGAACCTCTCCAGGGATGGTGACCCCACCACTTCCCTGGGCAGCCTGTTCCAATGTTTGATCATTTGATCATTTAGGGAAGAAGAACATCCTGCAGAGCCACACACACATGCAAGACTACCCAAGTTAAAATTTTATTGGAAACATTCAAAAGCTCTAGTAACAAGATCACCTCATAGTACAAATATAGATTTAAATGCATAAACTAAACCAAATAAAAATCTATTCATGATTACTGTACATTAATGGAATATTGCTCTTGGCTACCCACTTTGTGAATGAAATGGAATGAAAGCTGAGTTAGGAGAAACAGCTCTAGAAACAAAAGACAATCTGCCCAGGACAAGATCAGGAAGAGGTCCTCCTTCCTAACACAGGCATCCTCTAAGGAGGCAAAAACAAAGTGAAGGCTCTGAAGCTTTGAGGAGTTCAGTTTTCCCCTATCTGTTTATGCTTTCAGTCACATGGTCACAGCATATAATCGAGTCCAGTTAACAGAATCCTAAACATTCTGCTGGCCCTTAAATTCCAAGGAGGCACCCACAGAGTAACGGGGACTTTCACGGGCTAGAAAGAGCAAAGATCACCTTCCAGATTGCAAAGCTTGGCAGGATAACTCAATACATGGACAAGCTTAGAACCAAATCCAGCTGCAAGTAACTTCACTCAGCATCTGTTGACTTATAGTGATCATCATCCACAGTGGAGTAGATGTGTCCCTCACTACTAAGGAATTCAACGGCTTGCCTGAGGGAAAAAAAAAAAAAAGCAACTGCTGACTAATTCGTAACAAGACATTCTCTCAGGGATTTCCCATTTATAGATCCCATCCCTTCTGTTCCCTTCTGGCTTCTGCCAAAGGAAGCTCCTGCTGGCTCTGTCCTGTGAGCAGTTTAAGTGCTGCTCCACCTGCCAGCAGGTACAGAAAAAGCTTCTCCAAAGCTACGCTGATACACCCCCCAGCAGCTCTTAGACCGCCTGCCACAGAGGGGAAGGCCACCACCCTCAGGACCTCCCAGGTAACAGCAGTACCTACATCTCTGCCTTAAAGGGGACAAACACAGAAAAATATGGATGTTAATTACTGTCTTCAGGCTTCACTGTTTTTCTAAGTCTCAGGGAGAAGTTATAATAGATGGCAAAGGAGGAGAGAACAGGAACAATCTATTCCCAAGTTCTGATCGGTGTACAGAGAGCAAGGCAGCTCTTGAACAGGAAAAAATACTGCTGAGACACTGCGGTACTCCCAGGGACCTATTACTTCACTACTGAACCATTAAAGAGCTTGTTTTGAAAATAGGGAGCAAAGCATTTTATCACCGCTTCAACTGACAATGGTTCATTTTAAGGTGTTGAAGACTTCAAAAGCTCTGTCTCGTCACTGCATCCTACTGGGAACAGCTGAAACTACCAGCACTGTTTCACAAGTAAGGATCTGACCTTGCCCACAATTTTTCTCTGTGTCCTTTTATCAGACTCCAAGAAGGACTGCCTGCATTTCCAGAACATCCTTCATTTCTACACACTTACTTGATCGTTGCCATGCTCATATTGTGGAGCTGATGTTTCAACTCTTGAAGGCTCATACCTTCTGGGACAGGGCAGTTTTTAATCAAGTTCAGCACCTGGAAAAGCAAGAACCACCATTAGCACACAGCTAAGCTTCTCCATCATTGATGGACAGCAAGGGTGAGGAAGAACTACCCATCTTCATAGTATAACTGAGCTGGCATTTCTTCGTCCTACATCATGCCGCAGCAGCCTCTGCTGCAACTTCCGTGTTCCTGGAGAAGCTGCTTGCATCTACCTGACTCTGATGCGCTGTGAGTCCATTCACTGGCAGGCTGCCACCTCCTCCGTAGCCCCCCATGTCACTGATCCCAGCAGAGGAAAACGACTGAGGCACTCTCGATGCCGACTGCAATTAGGAGAGTGAAACTGCTGTGGTTACACAGGCTGCAACAAGCCCAGGGCACTAAAGACTTAAGTGTTATTTCAGAGAAAGAGTAATTAAAAATAGATTCCCAAAATAAACCGCTGGAAATGGACTGCAACGCAATCTCTCTCCAAGGAAGCCAGAACTCCTGTCACACCTTCACTGTAGCCCTCCAACAGCTTCAAGCTTTCCAGCCCAGAACTTGGATACAATTTCCACAACAAACCAATAAGTCCCTCTCTTTGGGAGATAACCAGTAACCCAGTAAGGACCAAGATGGAATCAAGATCTTCAAGTACATACCATAAGATTTTTTCTGAGGATCATATGTGCATTCACAATCTCTAGTATATGTGTGGTGAATTCATTCATATTTTCCAGAGGCATGATCTTAAATGCCACCAAGCTTTTCTTATTCTTCCAGAGGGGAAAAAAAAAAAAAAAAAAGAGAGAGAGAGAAAAAAGAAAAAAATTAACATCACAGCAACAGGAACATGCTTAACAGCCAATCCCACCATTCTCTCCAGGAACAGGTACAGTGGTGGGTACACACAACTAGTCTGCACACAACTAGTCCAAAATTTTCCTAACTTATGTTTTCATATGTGATTTTGCAAGACAAGCTCTTCCTAACCAGCTGGTAATTAATTGCACTTTGCTTTAACACATGCACCATTAATTGAATACATATTCCTATATTTAGTTATAATATTTAGTTATGAGGCAACCACATCACACAACATGCTGCCAGATGCCTCCCCGTTAACCAGAACCTGGTCTAAGCTCTATGGCACAAACACCCAAGAGCCTGCTGGCCAGTAGTCTGTTCTGCAGAAACAATACGCTGACAAAGAGCGGCATTTTAAATGGGTCCTTTGCATTTAGGAACAATTAAAGTGGTAGTAAATACAGCCCTGGCAAAAACCTTGAAGGATTTGTCCACAGGAAAGGATAAGCAAAGACCATGATTAAGTGGATACTCAGAAGGGCTCCCTTTAGAACAGCCCCCACTGTGCCAGATCACCAATGCTTCACGCCACTGCTCCAGCCTCGTGCCTTGGAGTCAGACATGGGTAGCACGATCTTACCTGGAAAGACCGAAGATGACCAGCTACTTTTACGTAAGTTCCTGGAGGTACCACAACATTCTCGCTACCTGCCTCCTAACAGAGACAAAAAGGAGAAAGGAAGGGTTTGCTGATTCACGTTCCCATTTCTCATTTATCACAATAAATGACTTTAGGAAAGGAGGCTTAGCTCAGGCAAACACAAACGGCACGCGTTCCTGTGTCCAGTAAGAGCAGTTAGGCAAACATAACTGCAAATGAAAAACAGAGAAAATATTTGCTCATTTGAACGCGCTATACACTTCACAGCAAAGCCAGTCACATGCTCTGCTGTCTCTGTCCACTTCTGAGGAATTTTCACAGAGCAACAAGAAGAAAATACCCTCAAATAGCAAAAAAGCAGGTGTTCAACTATGTAACTTGGCTGGGGGAATGGGAGCTGGCCAGAACCTTTTTTGAAGTTATGCTAAATTTGCACTCAAGCCAACTGAATGTCTAATTACTCTCCCAAAGTCTAACACGGGCTAGCTTTAAAGGCCTACTATACCAGCAGTGAAAGTGACCAGCACTTCAGGAGGCATCCATCAGAAAACAAGACAATATTCATCAGTACACATCTTCGCCTCAGTCACTGAGCCACACAGAAAAATCTCCGTTCACTCCCTTTCCTTACATTTCCACACAAAGGTGCTCAGCACGCAACTCTCAGTTCAGCTATGAAGTAACAGTTGAGTTTCAGGAGCTAAACTCTAAAAAATTATCCAAAGTGATTCAACATAGAACCGCATATGAATTACAAAGCAGGACAAGACTCGCATACAGCACCAGTGACCTCTGCTACAGCAGCATCTCCCTTGGCTTTCCGAGGTAAGCTATTCCCAAAACACTTTTGAGAACAGCCCTTCTGGTAAGTTTTCTCTTTTCCCCCTTCCCAAAAGCTTTCAACAAAGCATGTTCCCCAGGAATGCGGTGCTTACATCGGTATCGACCCACTGCCTGACATCCATCGGGGCTGCCGTCATGTCGTCCACTTTGTAGAGGATGTTTGTCGGTGCCTTCTCGGCGTGCCGAATTATCCCCATGATGGTGACCTGCGGGGGAAGAGGGCAGAGCTCACCCGGGAGGGGCCCAGGCAGGAGGCTGGCTGACCCCCAGCCTGCCCGCTCGCTGCTGGCCCCCGGCGCCCACCTGGGAGATCTCCACGTCGCGGATCCGGAAGGTCTCGTCGACCTGCTCGGCTGCCAGCAGCTGGGACACGGTGCAGGGCACGATGTTCTGCGAGCGGATCCTCTGCAAGGGCCGGCGG
>NW_010110687.1:0-208 GCF_000699245.1 Pterocles gutturalis
GTCCCTGGGGGGTCCCAGGGGGTCTGGGGGGGTCCCAGAGGGGTCCCAGGGGTCTCACCCCCCGTCCCCCCCCAGCTGGATTTCCACCGGGGAGTTGGGTCCCAGTTGAGTTTAGCCTCTCCCAGTCCCTCCCAGTGCTCCCAGTTGGTTCCCAGTTGGTTCCCAGTTGGCTCCCAGTTGAGTTTAGCCTCTCCCAGTCCCCCCCAGG
>NW_010110688.1:0-7183 GCF_000699245.1 Pterocles gutturalis
CACGCCGTCTGGGGGGGTGGGTGGGTGAGAGGGCAGGACTCCTCCTGTCTCTGCCCAGAACCGGCCTGGCGGGCAGGCTGGGACACGGATGATTCCTTGGAAAAACTGCTTGCTTTGCCTTCGGGGACCCTTCCAGTAGGATGGAGAGGAACAGGCGGCCCCTCGGGAGCAAGTGCGTCCGTCACCCGTGTGCCCGGGCTGGGCTGGGACACCCACACGGTGACCTCGCACGACGGGGACATGCGCAGGTTCCTTGGGTCCTGGCTGAAGCTGGCGGAGCTGGGGGGCTGCCGTTACCATGGGCAGCGGGCACAGGTACCCAAGCACAGGCACGATCGTTTCTTGCCCCGTTGTGCTCCCTGGACAGTGACCCACACACTGCCAGGAGCCTGGGGTCTGCGGGAGCGGGGTCCTGCTGCAGGGGAGCCGTTCCAGACCTCACGGGGTCATGACATGCTGATGCATTGACTTGACGAGTGTCCAGCATCCCTTCGGACGCTTTGCTTCTGCCAGGCACGAAGCTCCGTGCCGCACTGGTCCTTGGGGAGGGAGGTGGGTTTGGCGGACCTGCCTGCCCAGAGTGGGCTCTGGAGGGCACCCGGGCTGCTGGCCAGAGCAGAGGGAGCGGGGCTTGTGTCCACACAAGGAGCAGAAAACTTGTGCAGTTTTCTGGTGTGACCAAAGGAGAAGATGTCATTGCATAAAGTAACCAAAATTTATAGCCAGAGCTTCTGAAATGATCTAACGAACAGTGCTCTGTCTGTACAGACTGTTCTTGCTTTCCTGGTTGTCGTTTGAAAGACATCTGCATTCTACATTCTCAGTTGTCTCTGTTTTTTTAAAAAAAACAAAACAAAACCAAAACTCAAAACATTTTGTTCCAATTTATGCGGGTTCGGCAGTGCAATCCTCTTGACTCACTGGCAGTCGAACTTGGAACTTCCCAGTTAGACTGAGCCGTCACCTGAACAGCACGTTCCTGCACTCTTAATCTTTGAATAGTGGGAAAGGACTTTGAAGAGTCCAGGTAACTCAGGGATCCTTTTGATTTCAGTTAGAGAAGGGCAGTGGCTCGGTACCAGAATCAGACGAATTCCTGCTTGCTTAGTTTATATGAGCTTCATTTTTGAATTGCTGGGATTCTTCATGGAAATCAGGTGAGAGCGACACAGCCTGTCCTTGTCTGAGAAAAGGAGAGTGAAGCCGGTGGATCAGGGCCACGCTAAACGGGCTCCGTGTTCCCCGTTCTCCTGTGGTCACGTACCAATCCCCTCTCGTTCCGGGTCTGGGATGGTGTGTGGACCTTGGTAACGCTGCTTCTGCTGATGCTGCCGACGGGGAGCGATGCCTTTGAGATCCTTCCCGCAGCCTGGCGACGTGGCCGAGGGCAGAGCGGGGAAGGCGTGGGGAGCCGGGGTGCCTGGGCGGAGGGGGAGCCCCCACTCCATCGGCGGTCCCGCGGCGGTGCCGTGGTGCTTCTCTGGATACAGGGACTCGTGGCTGGGGGAATGCCTCCAGTGCCCTTCTGCAGCAGTTGCCAGAGTCCTTCTCCCTGTGACACCACCAAGAAGCTGCTCCCTTGCTAGTTGTTGGAACGAAAACAATGGCTAGCAAGGAGGGCACGGGGAACGTGGCATCCTAAACTAAAGCTAGTGCTTGTCTGTAGCTGTCCTCCGTCTCTTGGTGGCTTCTTCGTAAACAGCATTTTGTTACTAAAAAACCTGAAGCGCTTCCCCGGTGGTGGACCTCTGCAGAGGTTGCCCATTCTGAGGCGGTGTTCAGGGCAAATATTTGTCCCAGTGCTGTGTTAGCACAGTATTTGTAATGTCGGGCCAAGGGCATACGTTCTGGTGCAGAAGCCCAGAGACATGAATCGCGGTTGTGTGTTTCAGAGGATTCGCTCTTGGCACTGTCTGTGCAGGATGCTGTGTCCAGCCTTCGGTAACCTGCAGCGGGACTCGGCACTGGGCAGTAGCGCGTCAGCATTCCTCATCTTGCTGTCCCGGAGTAGCCGTGGATTCCTTATTGAACAAATAAGGTCGTGTATGGAGAGACAGAGGCCAGAGGGGCAGAGCTGTGTCCTGGTGGACCTGTGGCTTGGAAGGGCAGGTTACCCGTCCGAGTCATGGTGTTCAGATGTTGAGTGAGAGGCTGAGGGATCAGCCGAGCAGGTGCAGTCCGAAGGAAGGCAGTTTAGCAGCTCCCAGGCGGCTCGCATAATCTGCGTCAGAGCCTGCTGATAAACTGCTTTGTGTGATAAAACTTCTTAGAGCAAAACTTTGTGCAAAGGGTTCATGAAGGTGGAGATTCTGATCTCCGTGCCTTTTCTGGCGGAAGAGTAGGACACTTTTCTGAAATTTTGAACTGCTGTTATTTTTTTCAGGGACAGAATGGGCTGCCTTGTCTTACAAGTCAAGGGAGACTCTAGTGTTCCTAGCATGTGGAAGTTGTGGGAGGGGTTTTGGGGGGGTTGTTTGTTTGTTTTTAAAGAACCTGGCATGTTTGTTGTCTTCCCGGAGAAGCACCATTCAAACATCCTGACTCTGTCTCTCTCCCTGTCTTCTCGCCCATTCCAGGTCCGGACTGTTTTGTCTCCCATCCTCCTTTCCCAAGCCCGAGGACCCTCCGGCCGCCGCTCACGCTAATGGAGTTGCTGATGGCGGAGATGCTGCGCAGGGCGACCCGGAGCCGCAGCTCGCTGGGGAGAAGCCTCCCAAAGGGAACGGCGACGAGCAAGTCCCCCCGCTGCTGCCTCCACCGCCGCCGGGCAGCCTCCCTCCCTACCCCCCGTACTTCGAGGGAGCTCCCTTTCCCCGTCCGCTCTGTCTACGGAACACGAAACACCAGTGGGTTCCCCAGCCACCCCCACGGACTATAAAGCGGACGAGGAGGCGTTTGTCGCGGAACAGAGACCCGGGAAGGCTTATCATGAGCACCATCCGGCTGCGGCCAAGGCAGGTGCTGTGCGAGAAATGTAAGAACACGCTGAACCCCGAGGACGCCAGCGCGGGCAGGCAGAACGCTAAAACCAGGAGGAAGCTGAGCATGCAGGACAAAGAGCAGAAGAAGCACAGCGACTCCGACTATGCGGAGAAAAGGAACAAGCGAGAAAAGAGGGAGGATGACAAGTTTTCTGGGGAACTGGTACATCGAACGCCAGTTATAAAAATATCCTACAGTACTCCCCAGGGGAAAGGCGAAGTGGTAAAAATCCCTTCCCGGGTTCATGGCTCAGTCAAACCGTTTTGTCCAGAGCGAGTATTGCAGAACGGAGGGGAGGACCAAGAGGAGACCAGAGACTCGGAACGGTGTCGTGACACCAAATGTTTGATGGACAAGTCAGCAGGCAGCCAGCTTGCTTCCATTCCAAAACTGAAGCTCACGCGGCCGGTGCATCCCAGTGCCGATGTCCCACCCCCAAAGATACGGCTGAAGCCCCATCGCATCAACGATGGGCAGAGTGTTTCCATTTATAAGGCAGAGCTCATCGACGAAATAAATGTCCTTCAGAACAGCAGGGAGTCCAATCCTGGCACATTTTACAACGATGAATCCACAGACAGAAGTTTAGCTGAGATCTCTTCGGGGAGTTCAGGTGAAGATGATGACTTTAAAAGATTTCCCCAGGGTAAAGATGGACACGATAACTTGGCTTTCCTTATGAATTATCGTAAAAGAAAAGCGGATTCTTCTAGCTTATCGGTGTGTAGTAACGACAGTCTAGACGAGTCCAAGTCTTCTAGTTCAGAAGTAACATCACCAGAACTGTGTGACTTTTTGCCTGGTGATGATGCGTCCGTCTCTTCATCTTCAAAAGATGAGCGTAAAATTGTGCCGCCGCTGACGGTCAGACTGCATACCCAAAGCGTGTCTAAATGTGTCACGGAAGATGGAAGAACTGTTTCAGTGGGGGATATTGTTTGGGGTAAAATTCATGGTTTTCCGTGGTGGCCAGCACGTGTTCTTGACATAAACCTGAGCCAGAAGGAAAACGGGGAACCTTCGTGGCGAGAAGCTAAAGTATCGTGGTTTGGTTCTCCAACGACTTCATTCTTATCTGTTTCAAAACTCTCTCCTTTCTCTGAATTTTTCAAACTGAGATTTAATCGCAAGAAGAAAGGGATGTATCGGAAAGCTATCACAGAGGCTGCCAAGGCAGTAGAGCACCTGACTCCGGAAATAAGAGATCTCTTAACGCAGTTCGAGACATAACTTTGCCTCCAGTATCAGGTGAGTGCTCGCTGCGCTGATGCTTCCCCTGAAAAACTTCTTTGTGTTTTTAACCTACCTTGTTTGCATTTGTTTTTCCTTACAAACTGAGGTGGACAGTGGCTAAGCTGAAATGCGTGGCTGAGTTGGCGGTGGTGGTTTCAGAGGTGATGAGAGCCCCTAGGTGGGGGACTGTGGGACCTGGAGCCCTGCTCTCGGAGGGCAGTGCAAAGCCGTCGACATCATCAGGAAGCAAGCATCGAGCATCGCTTGCTCCAGGAGCTGATGAAACTGCAGTCACGTATCAGCACCGTTCACGGCTGGGACGTGGCGAGTGTCGAGGGGACTTGATTTACGTCAGAACCAATCCTGTGTGGCTGGAGGGCTCGCAGCTCCTAGGCTTGACGCTTCTTTGAAGTACCTCGTGGTTCAAAGAGCTAAAACTCTTACCAGAATGGAGATGATGTTTCTCGTACGTAGGTACTGATGCCCAGCAGTTCCCTGTGACAGCTCCGGGCTCTCAGAGGCCCTTTGCTGCCCTGCAGGTCTCTGACCCCTCTGCTGTGGGTTCCCTACGAAGGCACTTCGTGGCTCTCCAGAACGATTGTACCAAAAACCGTCCTTACCTGGGGAGCAGTATTTCAGCATTTCTGACAGCTCTTGGGGTTTGGCTTGTGTCTGAAATGTTGGTGCGTTGCTGGGGATCGGCCTGTATCATCAAATTAAATTATTTCAGGCTTCACCTGCAACCTCTTTGAGGAGTAAGATGGGAACACAAGCCTGGGAGCTGGCTCTCTGTGACGCCTCCATGGTTTGCTTTTACTGGTCGCAAGCACGGAGGGGGATGGGACTCCCTTTCTCATCAAACAGTCGAAACTTTGCCCAGGATGAGAATTTGGTACCTAAAAATACAGGATGTGGTGCGACTGGGAATAGAAATACCATCTGTCGTTGCAGTCGCTTCTCCCGCGCTCACTGAAATCCGTGGGAAAACTCCAGCAGCTTGAGTAAGATCTCGGATTGTTCCACAACCGTCCAGCCTTCGCTGTCTAGAGCAGAGCTGGCCGGTGATGCTGCGAAGCACGGGGAGGTGTTAACTCCTCAGCTGCAACCATAGCTCATCATGAGGAGGAGTCGTGCTGTCAGAGGTCTTGCTTTATACACTGCGGTTCGTTGTGTTGTCCCCTCATTTTTTCTGCTGTTTCTCCTGCTGGCAGCACTGTGTGTGCACGGCCCCGCTCTGTTCTCCTCTGAGCCGGGGTGTTGCACGGGACTGCGATGGCCAGTGCTCGGGGAACCCGGGCTGGGGACAAGGGCTGGCTTTGTACCCCTGTCGTGGGACTTCAGCCCTTGCTGGAGTGTGGTGGAGGACTTGCTCTGCTGGAGTATTGTCCCATCACAGCGAGCCTGGCTGGAGGAGGCAGGCGGTGTGGCGTGTCCATCCTGCGTGCTCGAGCTGTCTGGGCAAGGAAGAACGCCTGACTGCAGCAGCATTGCGGCTTCACCCGTGATCACGCCCCTTCAAATGCTGCTTCACTCTGGCTAAAGACTTTATTGTATCAGGAGCGTTTGGCTTGGACCCAAATTCCTGTTAGCTAGAGCTGGAGTATAAATAAACCTGATGCCCAGAATGCGCTGTCCTCGCCAGTGAAGGAGCCACGGCCGGGATCGCTTGCTGCTGTACCAACAGTGCTCTGTTTAAAGGGCAGCAAAGCCCCGTCCTCCCAGCCGTCCTCGCTGGGTGCCACCACGGGTATCTGAGCGGTGGGCACCGAGCAGAAGGGACGGAGCAGCTCTGCAAAGCGGGAAAAGGAGGAAATAGCAGAAAATGATGGTATGGGCTGGGTTAGACCCGTCCTTCCCTCGCTGCTCTTCGGCCAGATCTCTGCTGGTACATATGGGCGTGTAGGTACCGTTAATGCGTATCGCCCTCCCTCAGCTGGCTTGCTCAGGATGGTTTTCTGCCTTACGCATGTCTGAGGTGAGCTGCTCTTGCTCAAAACTGGGAAAGCAGAACAAAGCCTCCTGTGTTCCATGGGTCAGGTCCCTTCGATCCCCTGTCAGACCAGCACGTCCAGCGCTTTGGTGTGTCACCTACAAAACAGTTCATTATTGCAGAGACCTGCTCCGTACCTAGTTCTCTTCATTCAGGATTGGATTTGATTGCCTTCCTTGAGTTTCCAAAGGTGGAACTGAAGCGTTTCCATCAGTTACTCATGGACTCTTCTTTCCTGAAGGGTATAACGTCAGTTTTCACTGGTGTTTGCAATTCCCCAGTCCTCGGAGCACAGTGGCACCTGAGCTGCAGTTAGATACCTGAAAGCTTTGGGGCTTTTCGAGGCAGCACAGCCTTCTGTCCGTTCAGGTGTTTCTGAGAGCAGGTGTCTCACTGGTGATGCTGCACGCTGCCGCTGTGAAATCCATCGTGCCGTGGCTTCACCGGCCGCTGCACCAGGGCTTGTTACTGCTAGCACAGAGTGAGAGCCCGGGAGGTGCCCTCGGCAGCAGCGCTTTGCTAACGCCGTTGTGCACAGCAGAAATGTCTGACTGTTGACATTTTCTCTTGGGGCACTTTGTCTTCTGGCATGTGATGCTGTTCTGCACAGTGTGGAGGGGAATTACTGGAAAAATGCACGAAGCAATTGCAGCTTTTTAAAAAATTTGATTTTAGTTGGAAAAGCCACTATAAGCATTTGATGGTTTTATTATTCTCTCCTTATGTTTTTTTTTTGGCAAAGAACATACTTTATTAAAACCCTGTCACTAACTGCCCGGTAAAACAAGGTTTCTGGAGAAACAACAGGCAGTCTGTAGAAATCAGATTTATAAGACACTTGGTTTAGAGGAGTGCCAGGAGAGGAGTGCCCGCTCAGCATCTCCTCACGCCGCTTCGTAGCTCTGCTTGTGTGTGAGGGGCCGAGAGCCCCTGTGCCTGCCCATGCCGCAGAGCTGTCTGTGCTGGAGCCGGGTGCTC
>NW_010110688.1:7202-9101 GCF_000699245.1 Pterocles gutturalis
GGCTGTGTCCCCTCCTGCCTGCGCGTCCCCCCCCGTGTCACCACCTGCGAGCCTGTGCTGCACGCCCAGCCGGCGCTCGTCACCCAGGGCTCGTGTCTCCAGAGTTGTTTCTGATGGTCAGAAAAGTTTTCTGAGAGCTGGTGCATTCCCTGCAGCGTGCCCAGCACGTGTGCGGGACCTGCTCCGGGAGCTGGAGCTGCGGGTGCTGCACCCCAGCCTCAGCTGCTGCTTGGGAATAAGAACACATCTCCTGCTTTTGTATTTTGCTTTCTGTTCGCTTCCACTACGGTGTTCTATTTAAACTTGCAGCTGCATAAACTTCAAGTTCCTTGAGCCAAGGCACCGTGGCGGTGATGAACACCCCAGCAGAGGTTTGCTGGCACGCTGGGGCATCACATTGAGCTGCCAGAGAGATGCGGTCGACGGACGTGCGATGCGGCGTGCTGAGGATGCTCTTGGTCTGGAGGGAACCCCCGCGCAGGGCAGGGACGGACCCTTTGGGGCTGGTGTCACACACGTGGTGTTGGGGACAAGCAGCTCCAGCGCTGGCACAGGAGGGCAGGAGACCCTTGTTCCTGAGCCCTGTCACTGCTCCCGGGAACGCATCGTGTGGCGGGATCAGGGGCTTTCGAGGAGTGTGTGTTGCTCCCACCCACTGCAGGGTGGGTGCTGGTCCATGCAGGTACAGGGCCCTGGGCAGGCTTGGGAAATCCCGCAGTGCTGCGAAGCTGTGTGCTTGTTCTGCTCCGTGATCCTCCCGAGCAGCTCCTCATGACAGATCTCCCTTCCCTGCAATATAGCCTTTTACAAAAATCACTTGTAGGTTTTCATATACATCGCTGCGTGAAACAAGTTCACAGTGTGTATTTTCATTTGTTTTTTCAGGCTGGAAAATCCTTTATTTTTCCTCCCTCTCTTTATCCCTTCTGCCCCCAAGCTGTGGCACCATAAAACTTGAAAATATTGGCTTTTGAAGGTTTTAATTTTACTGCTATTAGCTTAATAGACCCTCAGTATCAGTGCGTTTAGCCATTCATCACAAAAAGCACGCTGCTACTATGCGCAGCAAAATCAAAGCTTATTGCATGCTCGCTATATATAGAAAGCTCTGACATAAAACTGAGAAAGTTGGGTTATGACTTCACCTCCAAAGACGTTGAGGGCTTTGTGCGTGCATGCAGCTGGTGCTGCTTGCCAGCAGTTTATGAAGCTACATAAATCACTCTCCTTTTTCCTTTTACCTGTTCTCTTCTGCCCTACCAGTGGCACAAAAAGGTTCTGTAACTTCATATAAAGTCGCGGTGGCGATTGCTGTGATAGCTGAATTTTTAGCAATACCTGCCTGGTCACGTGAAGTATTTCAGCCTGGAAGATGAATGCTTGAGATTTTTCTTGGCCTGGTTTCTAGGTGGTTCAGTCAGCTAAAACCAAGCATCCAACTTAATTACTGTTTCCCAGTCTTCCTCCAAGCAGCTGGGCGTCAGCGTCTCCCCATACGAACGCGCAGTGGGAGAACAAGTCTGACCCAGGCTGCGCTGGTGCTGGTGTGCCCAACGGGCAGAGCCGTGTGCCTGGTGCCATCCTGCTGGTTTTCCCCTCCTTGAAGGCGCTTGCACATTTAGCTTGTGAGCGCTGCGACTGCGTTTGGAGCCCTGTCGATCCGTGCCGCTCCCCTCGGCTGTGCCGTCTGCTGCCCCTCGTCAGCCCCGCTCGCTGCTCCGGGTGTTTTTGGCAATGCCAGCGGGCCATGCATTGTGCTATTCCTGACCACACACGGGCTGTGCGGGTGCCCGAGAGTGCGATCTGCTTACGCGAGCTGTAACTTCAGCTGCCGGTTGGGGATATTTGTCTCAAGCAAAGGGTTAGCAACCCCCTTGGGAGCGCAGCCCGCTGCTCCAT
>NW_010110688.1:9116-9324 GCF_000699245.1 Pterocles gutturalis
GCTGCTCCATGCACCAGCGCCTCCGAGACCCGGCTGAAGCGTTGGGAGTCTGTGGTTGTGCTGGCCCAGCAGCGAGCAGGGCGGGTGGGCATCCCTCAGCGGTGTCACTGCTGGGCAGAGCTGTGTGGGAGCAGGGCTGCTGTCAGGGGGTGTGGGGGGGCCAGGCTGGGCAGAGCAGCCCCGTCCCCAGCGCTGCTGTCAGGGGGTG
>NW_010110689.1:0-288 GCF_000699245.1 Pterocles gutturalis
GGGGTCCCTTGGGGGGACTGGGACGGGACTGGGATGGACTGGGTGGGGACTGGGAGCAGGAACTGGGAACTGGGAACCGGGAACTGGGAACTGGGATGGGACTGGGAACTGGGAACCGGGAACTGGGATGGGACTGGGATGGACTGGGATGGGACTGGGAACTGGGAACTGGGAGCTGGAACTGGGACGGGACTGGGGACTGGGATGGGACTGGGAACTGGGAACCAGGAACTGGGACTGGGATGGGATTGGGAACTGGGAACCGGGAAGTGGGAAGGGACTGGGACT
>NW_010110689.1:344-1875 GCF_000699245.1 Pterocles gutturalis
GGGACTGGGATGGGACTGGGAACCGGGGACTGGGGACTGGGATTTGACTGGGATGGGAACGGGGACAGGGATCAGGGACCAGAACCGGGAGGGGACTGGGAGGGGGACTGGGACTGGGATGACGGCGGAGGGGCAGGAACCCGGACTGACACCGGAACCAGGGACTG
The DNA here is from genome assembly GCF_000699245.1 of Pterocles gutturalis. Taxonomy (NCBI): domain Eukaryota; kingdom Metazoa; phylum Chordata; class Aves; order Pterocliformes; family Pteroclidae; genus Pterocles; species Pterocles gutturalis. The sequence goes on from NW_010110689.1 coordinate 512, forward strand.
GGACCGGGATTGTGGGAGTGGGACCAGAACCGGGGACTGGGACTGGGAGAGGAACTGGGGACTGGGATCGACCGGCACTGGGAGAGGGACGGGGACTGGGACCAGGACCAGAACCAGGGACTGGGATCGGGACCGGGACCGGGAGAGGAACGGGGACCAGGGACCCAGAGCCAGGATCAGGACCGGGAACTGGGAATGGGACTGGGACCAGGACCGGGAGCAGGAACCGGGAATGGGATGGGGACCAGAACCAGGATCGGGACCAGGACCAGGACTGGGAGCAGGATTGGGACTGGGACCAGGACCGGGAGCAGGAACCGGGAATGGGATGGGGACCAGAACCAGGACTGGGACCAGGACCAGGACTGGGAGCAGGATTGGGACTGGGACCAGGACCGGGAGCAGGAACCGGGAATGGGATGGGGACCAGAACCAGGATCGGGACCAGGACCAGGACTGGGAGCAGGATTGGGACTGGGACCAGGAACCGGGAGAGGAACCAGGACCAGGGACCAGGACCAGGACCAGTACTGGGACTATTGGAGAGGAACCGGGACCGGGAACCAGGACTGGGACAGGGATGAGGACAGGGGACCAGGGACCGGGACCAGAACCAGGACCGGGACTGGGGCCAAGAGAGGGACAGGGACCGGGAGCAGGGACCAGGAGCAAGGTGACAGGAATGGGACGGGGACCCTGAGCCAGGACCAGGAACCGGTACCGGGAGAGGGATGAGGACCAGGACAGGGACCAGAACCAGGGACTGGGATTGGGGCACCGGGAACTGGGAGAGGAACCGGGACCAGGGATGGTACCGGGACTATTGGAGAGGAACCGGGACTGGGAATGAGGAGCGGGGACCGGAACTGGGAGCAGGACCGGGAGCAGAATTGGGAAGTGGAAGCAGGACCGGGGAACCGGACCGGGACCAGAACCGGGAACTGGGAGCAGGACTGGGCCTGGGAGTGGGAGAGGAACTGGGACTGGAACCGGGAGCAGGGACCGGGAACAGGGAGCAGGGACCGGGGACCGGGAGCAGGGACCGGGGACTGGGAGAGGCACTGGGGACATGGACCGGGACCAGAACCGGGAACCAGGAGCAGGACCAGGACTGGGAGCGGGAGAGGAACCAGGAGCAGGGACCGGGAACTGGGACCGGGAGCAGGGACTGGGAGCAGGGACCAGGAACCGGGAGCAGGGACCAGGGACCGGGAACTGGGATCGGGACAGGGACTGGGAGAGGAACCGGGACAGGAACCGGGAGCAGGGACCGGGACAGGAACCAGGAGCAGGGACCGGGAACTGGGAACGGGAGCAGGGACCGGGACAGGGACCAGGAGCAGGGACCGGGGACTGGGAACCGG
>NW_010110690.1:0-974 GCF_000699245.1 Pterocles gutturalis
TCTCAGTGAGAGAGAGATCATTTATATTTGTTTTTTAAAAAGTCTTCATCCACAGAATACAAGGCTTATAGGAAGTACCAATAGAGCAGAAAACCCCATTTACACAAACAACGGATATATAGCATCTTCTTTAAGCTACTTAGTGTGTTCCTGGAGATATTGAGGAGTAAGTGGCTGGGATTTATTTAAACTGAGTTATCAGAGACCTGGATTTTTTTTTTCCCCTGAGACTGAATATGCCCAAAGTTTATTAAACAGTACAGCTGTGGATCTTGAACCAGTACCCTAAAAGCTAAAACAATGTTCAACCTTTAAAAATGTTGAGGTCTCAATTTGACTTCTCACTTTCATCTGTAAGTATTTTGCATTTGACCGTTTTCTGGAAATGTTATGAAAGATGTGTGGACTGACGTCTAGGAGATGGAATCTAGGCAAGGTTCCCACAGTCTTGTCTAATGTTTAATAGATATAAAAAACACAAACATTCAGATAAGTTTGTCATCTATTATTTTTTAATGGATTAGCTCATGAAAATTAAAGTCTAGTCAGTGATTTGGGTGGATGTTTTTATTATTCGCATTTAAAGGAATAAATATAATGACATATGTCACACTTCCATTTCTATAGCTAGAAGTAATTTCTTCACCAGCCTGCAGACAAGCACAGATATTTGGGATTCCAGTTAAAAACTTTTGGGTTTGGTAACTGCATTTCTAGCAAAGTGATGGTAATAGATGATAAGATGATAGGGTTCACTGCCTCTTCAGATGATTAAGATCTATAGTACATCTTTTGGGCCTGAAGACTTGAAGTCTTACAAGATTATGTTAAACTTCTTATTAGCTCAAGACTTAAAGAAGTTTTGTCAGAACTCTGTTGGGTTAAAAGGATCTAATCTAGGCTATGCAGGTGTCTAAAATTTTTGTTTTGTTTTTAGTTCCAGAAAGCTACCTAACAAAGATGTGAGGAGGATA
>NW_010110691.1:0-14757 GCF_000699245.1 Pterocles gutturalis
CTTGAGGTCTTGGCCAACCTTCAGGATTCGATGATTTCTACTCACACCTCTGTTCCTACCTCGGGGCAGATGTTGTCACCATCCTTACTTTCCTTCGTGACCTCTGCCTCTCTGGAAGTGTGTGCTGACCTCTCAGTGGAGATGTTGGACAAACAGGCAGTGTTGCCGGTGAGCAAAGCTCTCGGGTGGAGCAAACGTTGTGGTGCAGTGGAGGAGAGGTGAAGCACTTACACACACGTATGGGGTTTTTTTATAGATGTAGGTGTGTGTGTTTGTATAATCCCTGGGGAAGAGTTAACAGCTTTATCACAGCAGAAGGTCTCTGGGTGAATCTTTGTTTTCCTGAGCAAGTTTTTAGAAGAAACCTGTAACGATGATAAACGTCCCGCTGTCTGTCCGTAACGGCGTCAGCTGCTGAGCCTTCCCCCTCCCGCCTGTCTCTGGCTCAGCCCCTTCGTGCCCTGCCCTGGATCCACCCGGAACAGCATTGACACGAGGACGTACGCGTTTTTTCCTCAAGTGCCAGGTAGAGACGAGGCGTGTACAGGTGACCTGCGGCTCACTGCTCTCCCTCTTGTATGAGGTGGAGCTCTAAAACTCCAGTCCTGATTTTTTTTTAATTTGTTCTTTTTAGAGAAGCAGGGCAGGAGAGCAGTCTGTCCGTTTTCAGGCCGTGAAAAACAACATCAGTGCTGCTGTCATCGGCAAGAGGAGCTGTGCAGTGAGCGATGTCCCTTCTGTGCCTTGGTTACACTGACCCTGGGGAGCAGATGGCTCAGGACTCAACATGTAAAGAGTTTTCTGAAATTCCTAGTTTTATATTCTGCTTTTCCACTGGGATACCCTCAACCCTTCCCCAGCAGAGTGGCCCTTTACCCTCCCTCACCCTGTGGCACCTGTTTTCCCAACAGAACCAGAGGAAGGAGGGGAGCACCATGGGTCAGTTGGGTTTCCCTGACCTTCTTGTTGATAACCCAACGGGAGATGATCTAAGCAGAATCTGTGGATGTGTTGGGATTTTTTTTTTGAAGAAGAAGAAGTAAGACCATTTGAAGCAAAGTCACGAGTCTGGCAGAGTTCCCAGTCTTTTTGTAAGACTGCTTCACATGAGCTTGTTGTGTTCTAGTGTGGATTAGGCCAGAACAGTAGTTATATAAGGTATTTTTTTTTAGATAATTGGGCTGAAATGATAAAATCTGATACTTCCTCCTGCTCTTGTTGTTGGTGTTTGGGCTCTGGAGCATTGTGTCTCTGTTGGCAGGAATTTCCAACCCAGAGCGTTTGAACAAAACGATTCCACTTGGTTAGAAAGAAGAAATGATGGAGCTGAATCTTGTTTGAATGGAAAATCCGCAGGGATTGTGATGCGGGTCCGTGTGTGGTCGGTTGTCTGTCGGCTCGCTGCGATTTCGGGCACAGGGCAGGACAGAACGTGGTCTCGCTCCCGTCCCGTGTAGGTTTGGAGCACGGCCAGTTGGCTGATGTAAATCGGCCGTGGATGGATTCAGTTATCATGTTCAGCATTTTTTCTTGATTGCTTGAATGCGGGGTGGAAGCAAAAATACTAAATCTTGTGGCTAAAAAAGACTGAAATCGTTCAGCATTTTTTCTTGATTGCTTGCATGCGGGGTGGAAGCAAAAATCCTAAATCTTGTGGCTAAAAAAGACTGAAATGGAGCAAGAATTGAGTGAGGAAGCAATTACCATACTAAGGAAATTTCTTCCCTGTGATGTTGGTTCCTTACGCAAGGAGAGACGGCCGCTGCGCTGTGCAAACAGCTGTGTTGAGACTTCTGCTTACTTCCCATTCTTCCTTTTCTCTTTTTTTAATTTTTTTTTTTTTTTTAAAATAATAAACAGTTCTATCATGATAATCCCATTTTCTGGGCACCTTTTGGCTGCCAGATCGCTTAGATCGTAACCGAACAACTGTCACATTAGTGTAAATACGCAGGACGTGGCTCGGGGAAGGTGTCGGTACGAGCTCAGCGGCCGCAGCTGGAGGTGAGCTCGGCTCAGGGGCAAAAGGCTTCAAAGATGGAACATCCTGGCAGCACTTGGGAGCTTTCTACCAGCCTGGGAGTACCTGGGAATGGCCTGATGGTTCACATTCGGGTTTATTTGTACGTGACAGTAACCTGCTGCTGTCCTTTGTGTCCTCCCCCACTTTTTCCACCCTCCCAACGCAGAGCTCCTTGGCAGAGACGCTGGACAGCAGCGGCAGCTTGGACGCCCAGAGAACCGACATGATTTACACGATTGAAGACGTTCCTCCTTGGTATCTCTGCATATTTTTGGGGTTACAGGTATGTTTCAAAACAGGTAGAATGTTTTTCTCTGGAACTTTTTGGGCTCGTTGGGCAGTTTCTGGGGAAGTCATTACAGTTGTGCGTGGGAGAATTTCACGCTTCAGCGTGTTTGGAGAAGGTGTCAAGGCAGTTTCTTGTGAAGTCGATCACAAAGATGACTGTGTTGATAAGGATCTACATTATTGTTTGCTGGCATATGCATCTGAGAGATTAATTTAGAGCCTTCTAAGCAGCTCTTAGTAAATAAGTGAGCAAACAGCTTCAGAAAGCGACATTTGGCACCTCTGGAGTTGAAGATGGAGAGAGATAATGGCTTAGTCCTGAAATCTTGATGATTAAAGCTCTGCTGCTGTAGCCATTCCAATTCCACAAGCTCGGTAGCATCATCCTGGACCTGTAGGCTCACCAGTGAGCGGGGCAGGCACATTCTGCTCTCCTTGGAGCGAGAGCGTGCGCCTCCCGCGATGAGAATTCCTGTAGCCGAGAGCTGCACCCTCCTGCCAGCCCAGCCACTGGCTTGGGTGAAGCAGAACGGCTCGTTTCATCTCCTTTCTTTCCTGAATCCGTCCCCCAGGAATGCTGAGAATTTGTCAATATCTGTAAAGTATGCTGAGATCTCCAAACACACACATTCCAAAGCATCCTTTTCTATTTCTGCCTTTCCCCAAGGACGTTCTGGAGGGATTCTGGTTTCATTTGCCGTGATGAATATGGTGACTCCTGTCTGTTTCTTTGCTTTAATATATTTGGATTGAAAAAGAATTAATGAGTACCTCGTTCCTGGTACTCGGGAGCTTGTCTGCAGCCTACTTTGTGTGTGCTTCTAACTTCATCGGTAAGCAAATGGCTTTTCACCTGGTGGAAAGTGGCTGGGGGTCTTTCTCTGAGTGAGGAGCTGTTTCCAGCACAGTTTCCTGGACGCCTCCTCGTCAAGAACAGGACCCTGCAGCTGTTTAAACCAACCCAGTTTGTCCCACAGAAACAGCCACAGGCTGGGGGCAGCTCCACGTGGAAGGAAAATATTTGGAAGAAATGCTTAGGAGCAGGAAGCGAGAGCTTTGGAGAACTCAAACTCCAAAATACCCAATGCAAAAAAAAAAAAAAAATTATCATAAATTTATTTCCTTGCTAATATTGGTTGCAGTGTTAACGACCCATTTTTCTCTTCGCAGCATTACTTGACGTGTTTCAGCGGAACGATAGCAGTGCCCTTTCTCTTAGCTGATGCCATGTGTGTGGGATTTGACCAGTGGGCTACCAGCCAGTTGATCGGGACCATTTTCTTCTGCGTGGGCATCACTACGCTGTTACAGACAACCTTTGGGTGCAGGTGAGATTCTTGGTTCTCCTTGTTGAGATGAGATGTGAGATCTGCTGGGATTTCCAGCATGCAGACCGAGATCCAAGAGATCGCTGGGATGTTTTCAAAGGATAAACGTGAAACAGGGTCAGAAACAGGGCAGTTAGGGAAAGCTGTTGGAAGGCTGCTCCCAAAAAAAGGTGGATCTGAAATCAGAGAAGGTTCCAAGGGTAAGAAAATATAGAGCAGGGGCAGGGAGAGGAAAGAAGGAGTAGAGAAATCCATGAGGACGATGAAGGCAGAAGTGTTTCTAGGGGAAAGGAAAACTTCATATACCTTTGTGAAGATGAATTAATGTTGATCTTTTCATTAGTTTCTGGAACGCTGCTGTGTTCTTGCCAATATTGGGATTACTGTGATTAGTCCTACAGCAAATTGTCAGCTTGTTCCCGTGAAGTGCTTGTCAAACTAAAAAGGCAGGGAAAATGATGAGGGTAACTTTCTATTCTCTGAACTGAGTGTCTCTGTTACCTTCCAATACAAACAACTAATTTATTTTTATTTGTTAGTTGCTCTGAGTTGCAGGTAGTGGTGCTTCCCTGAGCTGGGGAGGAGCACATCGGTTACAGGGATGCTTCTGCCTCTCTTCTGGCCTCTTCTCCTACGGAGGATACGAGAGACCGGTTCGGGTGTTAGCAAATACTTGTAAAAATCTGCTGGTGGTAAGAACAGGATGTTGTAAGTTTTATGAACGTGAGGATAAATCTTTTAAAATAGGTGTTCTGTAGAACACGCTGCAGAGAGGTGTTTGGCGTGTTTACCGAAACTCCTGTTCGCTCTGCCCGGGAGAACCGGGAGCAGCTGAAACCTGCAGAGTTATTTCTGCAGCTTCAACAAACCAAGAGTGAGAAGTGAAGCCAGAAGAAAAGTGGATATTTTAAGAGTGTGCCCTGGTGTGGTCACTGGAGTGATTCACGGGTCATTCAGTTCAATCTAAGAACAATGTGGGCTGAGATCTTGCATTCCAAGAGAAAATGGCCAAACACCCCCCCACGTTTTTAAAGGTTTATCTAAGAAACAGAATCTTTGGGTGGAAAAGTTATCTCACCAGGGGGCAGAAGGCAAGCCTTGGTCTTGTAGATCATCTAAAATTTCCCAAACATTTCAGGGTTTCCAGTGTAATCTTTCATTGCTGTTTTAGTTACCTGCTTGGCTTTTTGTCCTTGGAAAAACAACTTCTCTTTATTTTTTTTATTATCTCTTACTAAACTTATAAAATCATTCTGCTGTTTTGCCTGAAAAGTTCATTCTGATGAATGACAAAACAGCGTAACGACAATTGTTGAAAGAGAAAATTTTCTTTCCCCAGTGTATTTTCTTTTAGTCAGGACTACCTGCAGTCACTAATCCCATTTTCTGCCCGGCTGGCTCCCTGTGCTCACCGAGCAGCTTGCCTTGGCTGCCCTCAGAAACGTTCTCAAGTTCCTTGTCTGAAAGGAGGCAGAGGAGCAGACCTGTGCCCTCTCTTTTCATGGGGGATTTTTTCCCCCCCTCTTTTATTTGTGCTTTATATACAGAGTCCAAGGATTGCTGACCTGGGCAGGAACTGGAACATAAGATCTCTTACTGAGTGTCTCCTCCCTGGATTTACTGAAATTTAAAATATTTGGACGTGCAGAGTTGGGGATGACGATGAGCTCAAAGGGGAGCTTGGTTTGCCTCTGCTTCTTCCAGCTTTCTTCTTCTGCCTCAAATTCACCACCAAAAGCTGGGGTTTGTGCTTCCTGACACTTGTATCTCTCCACAGAACTCGAGTTTGTCAGATTTTGGTTTTTACCCTGACTGATCTCAGGCTCTTTCTCTTCGTTAGTTGCTCCAGGGGGATTTTGGGCTCTTGCAGAAGCCGGCGTGGTCCCATCAGGTCGGAACACTCTGTTCCTTCTGCATAACCCCCCCTCTGCCTGCCGCGGTGGCTTTTTAATCCCTTTCAGTGGCTTCCCCTCGCACAGTTGAATTTACTGGATTGTGTTTGGGTCTTCAAACCAGTGAACTTGTATTTCAGGAGAAAATTTCCACGGTTGAACGTTTTATAACTATTTCACCCGTGATTCTGGTTTTATGTAAGGGTGGGGATGGGATAGGGCAGCGACGTTCTCGAGATTTGAAAGTATTTATTGGCAAGTCCGTCAACTGCGAAGTATTTCAGCAAATAAAGCCGCTACGGCTTCAAAAGGTCAAATTCCACGGTTTAAAGGGCCTTAAAGATGGATTTAGCTCCGTTATAAGGAGGAGCTGTGGTCAATTTGGTACCCATACTAATTTTAGGAATTCAAGCTATTTATTATTAGATTATGTAATAAGCCAAAAGCCTTGGCAAGGATTCCGAGTAATTAGTACGCCTGAGGCAATCAAATGCAGCTTTAATAGACCTAAAAATACTGTAGGATTGTTGCTGTGCCCATCGCTGCATTGTCTGAGCATCTGGGTGAAGCGTGAAGACCTTTCTAGATGACTTGGGTTGCATCAAAAGCTCTGTCTGCACAAGGGCTGGTGCTAAAATTGAGCAACTTCACAGTGGAGACACGAAATTAAAATGATGTCCCCATGGGAAGCTGGTGGTGCTCTGCCCACGAGCAATGAGCGTCTGGCTTAGCGATGGGAAGGATTTCCTAAGTCGTGTTCTGAAATGCAGCGGTCTCTTCAGAAAGATTTTGAGTAATAAGTTTGGGGGGGGAAGAATAAATTTTTTTTTTTTTTCTGCTTAGGAAATAACCAATATTTTGAGCCTGCTGGCCCTTTTGGTAAATATTCCAGGTTAACTGTCTCGTGTAAAGGTACTGACTTCATCGCTGGAAAATGCCTTTGCAGCGCAGATTTACCAAACCATGACGGGCCGGGGAGGGGGACGGAGGAGTACCGGCTTGTTACAGGGATTGCGCATTTCGCCCTGGGCACCAGCTCGCTGGGTTTGCTTAATGAACCGAGAAAAATAACGTGAATCATTCCCTCTTAGCCTCCAGCTGTTTCTTCACCGAAGATAAAGGTTTGATTTTTGCTGGAAGGAGCTGAGGAGGGAACGGCGTGCCAGGCAGGTGTGCTCAGGTGGCTCCTGTGTGTTCTGAGGTTCGATTTTCCGCAGCAGTTTCCAAGGTCTGCGGTGGGTGGGTCGGCTTTTTGCACTGCTCGTGGCCCACGCTCCTCTCCAATGCAGTTCAGCTGTTCTGACCTTCTGCCTCTGGACTTGTCAGCCACTCTTAGCGACTTGCCTCTGCTTTGATCTTTCCTGTTAGGTGTGTATAGGATATTTCCCCCCTGTATTTTTTTTTTTTTTTTTTTTCTTCTTTGTGCCTTTTCTGGTCTGTATCTGAATCAACTCCAGTTAGTTCCTTTTTGCTTTCCTGGTGCTCCCCCCAGCTGTACGCCAGCCAGAGGTGCCGTGCAGGGCAATTGAGTTTGAGATCTGCTGGCAAAGAGAATTTTATTGCGATCCATTAGTGCCGGTATTTAGAGAGTAGTTCAAAGTGCATCTCCTCTGTAGTTACGTAACACCTGAATGATTGCAATGTTGTGCAAGCTCCGGTTGATTCAATACATACGTAGCTGCTGCTGGTAGATGCTCATTAACTCCGAAACCTTTTGGGAAGTGTGAACACCGATGCTAAGAATGTCGTCTTGAAATTCCTGCGGTGTTTGTATTTATTGTTTGTAGCCACCTGGAACATCTAATCAACTCTTATCAACCCGTTAGCTGTTTACACGCGCGCAGAGGGATGAATGGGTGAGTGAGTGTGCTGCAGGTCACGCAGAGCCAGGGTGCTGAGCAGGCAGACCGCTCTCCCGAGCGGCAGGACGGAGCAAGCTGCACGTTCAGCCGGCTGGTGCTGCCACCGCAACGTGCATCCGCGTCCTTCTTGTGCTGCTGGGTCAAAACCTGGAAGCAGCGTCTGGTGCACGCGTGCGGGTACCTGTTAACACAACGCCTCCGATAGGTGATTACTGACTCCACGCGCGGAGCATCTCCTCTTGGGTCTCTGGTTTGCAAAGTCTTGGTGTTGCTGCGCCTGTTCTTTTTAGTAAGAAATTCTCATATTTCACGTTTTTCATAGCCCCCACCAAAGGATGGTGTTGAGGAGGGGTCACCCCCTACCTGCAGCTGATATCTGTAACACTGAGAGATGTCAGCGTCTCTTCTTTCCCTTCCCACCAGGTTACCCTTGTTCCAGGCGAGTGCTTTCGCGTTCCTGGCGCCCGCTAGAGCAATCCTGTCCCTGGAGAAGTGGAGGTGCAATAATACAGGTAACGGTCGGTTCTGCTGGCTCAGGGTTCAGTGACGTGACCCACATCCCCTGCGGTGCAACTGACAAACCTTGGATATGGAAGTAATGAGCAGGGAATAGGAAAAACTCTCTCCTTTTACCATGTTAAAACTTTGGGTCTTAGAAAAAGATTCCTGAAAATGCCCTTGTGGAATTCTCTTTCTGGATTTTTTTTTTTTTTTAATATAAAAAAGTTGGACAAAAGAAAGCAAGGCAGAACGATTCTATAAATGTTCCTCTCTGCTATTTGGACATGGTGACTCCAGTCGAGCCCTTTGGAGGAGTCGTAACTTTGAGCAGCGTTCAGTGTCACCTCGAGCAGCATTTTTACCTGCTTGACTCCCACCTGACGGGTTTTGCAGAGCACGCTTTGACATCTGGGTGTTCGTTCTTACTTTTTCTTCCCTAACTTCATCACCCTGAAAGGTTTTGAGTTTATTCAGGGTGAAAACGAGCAGTAACACCGGTTGGGTAGTGGGGGCTTTTTCTTTAACTGAAGTTAGGGAGCTGCAGTGGCCACAGCTCCGGCAGTTTTATTTCAGGGGGTGGATGGGGTTATTCAGGAACGGGGCTGCGGGCAGTGCAAGACTGCTTGCTTCTAACTAAAGTTCTTCCCAGGGGTCCTTTTGGTTCTCTGATCATTTATATTTGTATTACTTATGTGTTTATACATCTCTTTTGATTCACTTACAGCCATCTAGTTAGTTTCCTGGATGCTTTTCTGTATAAAGCTTAGCTGTGAGCATCCCCGTGTTCCCGCTGCGGCAGTCAGATGTGGCTGCTGGGAACCACCCCGGGGGTTCAGCGCCCGAGACGTCGCGGCACACCGTGGTGTGCTGCAGCGGTGCCGGCTGCGCTGGGTATTTCTGAGCACCAGTGGCCTGAAACACACTTTCTTGGGGAAAGAAAATGCTGTCTGGTGACCTTTGATGGCAAAGCACTTTTTCCACTACTCCGGCTTTTCAAAAAGAGCCTTTGCTCTGGCTTAGTCTGGAACCTTTCACCCTTCGGAAGGTGTCGGGTGGGGTTGTTCCCACGGGGCAGTTCCTCCTTCAGCAAGTGACCTGAATCGGTCAACGACAAGCGTTGGAGCACTTGGTTCCTGGCGTGCGGTTGAGTAATTCTCCATTCATCCATTTGCTGGAGTGGGAGGAGAATCCCTCATTGACCTTTCTTTCTGAACATTGTGATTTTTTTCCGCTTTGGTACAGTGGGTAAATCAGTGGCCAGCTCTTGGGGAATGTGAGCACGTTATTACTCGGGTTGTGGCACTGCAGAACTTGTATTCTGCGTAAATCAAGGCTCATTTGTCGGCCACAGCTTTAGGAGGGGTTTGTTTTGTATTAAGTGATGTCAAAGTGGCCAAGGAATAAATACCTGGTTGGTCTTTTTCTTTCTTCTTTTTTTGGAAGATATAACAGTTACAAACGGAACAACAGAGCTGCTTCACACTGAGCACATCTGGTATCCCAGGATACGAGAGGTAAGGTAGGAGCAGCCCTTAGCTGCTGATCTGTCTTGATTCCAGCTCAGTTTCTCACCTAACCATCTCTGTGTTCTCGTCTTTAAGTTGGTAATTTCTTCTTTCGCTGCAATTTCATTTGAATATATCCCTTTACTCATCTCATGGAAGCCTTCACCTTTTCAACTTGTTCATTGCTGGGCAGCACATACAAGGAGCTAGCTCCCACCTTCCAAAAATATGCAGCAAAACATACAAGCGAGAAGAACGCTTTTCTTGTGACACTTTGCGATTTGTGCTGGCTGGCAGTTCAGCTGCTGCCAGCCCATGTGCCTGCCCTCGCTGCTCAATAGCCGTCCCGTGGCAGGTAAACACGCTGTTAGCAAATCTCTTAAAAAAAAACTTGTGGGTCAGGATAAAAGCAGTTTAATTAAAGCCAAGGCCACACACAGAAACAAAAGGAAAACAGAGATGTTATTCTCTACTCCCCCTCGGTCAGTGATGTCCGGCCACCTCCCGGGAAAGCAGAGCTTCAGTATGTGTAGCGGCTGCTCCTGGAGACAAACGTAGCAACGAATGCCCCCCTCCTCCTCCCTGCCCTTGGCTTTTATGGCGGCGCTGACGTCGCATGGTATGTAATAGCCAATCGGGGTCAGCTGTCCTGGCTCCGCCCCCTCCCCAGATGTGTTGTAAACAGCTGGCAAGCTGTCAGTGTGACACCCAGTGAGGGCTGCCGTGGGGGGTACCAACCCCATCTCCCCCAGACCCCATACACCCAGGCACCACGCCGCAGCCGTAGAGTTGATCTCCCACCCCGTTGCTTTGGGCTGCAAACTTCTTAATTAAAACCACCCCCTCTCTCTTCCCCGTGTTCGCACCGTAGCTCCATCCTGCCAAGAGCCCTGCAGCAGAGGGCTGACAGTCTCCTGAGACCACAGCACTGCTCTGTGCCAGCTTCTAAGGAGCGCTGGGAACAGTGCAGCGCACACCCTGCCCCTAGGAGCTAGGAGCATCGCCTCCGTGGCCGCCAGCAGCCCTCGGCTCGGTCTGAGAGCGTTAAAGGTTAGCCTGGGAGCCAGCTCTCCTGCCTGACAGCGTGCCGTGCGACCCGCCAGCCTGGCCCGCTGCTCTGGCGTGTGAGAGTTTTGTGGAGAAAACCACAAGTGTCATGCTTAAGCAATAAGTCACTTAAAACATAACGAGCTGTTTTATGACAAAAAAATTGCTGAGTTCCTCTGTGTCGCTGCATTTCTTTTAACTGCGGTTTTTAATCCAGAGCAGAAAAAAAAAAATGTTTTGGGTTTGCTTTTCAGATTTCCCTGACCTGTCTCTTTCCCCTTGTTGTTGTGTGTTCAGATCCAAGGTGCAATCATCATGTCCTCCTTGATAGAAGTGGTGATCGGTTTGCTCGGCCTCCCCGGCGCCCTGCTGCGCTACATCGGACCTCTGACCATCACCCCGACGGTTGCTCTCATCGGCCTCTCCGGTTTCCAGGCTGCTGGGGAAAGAGCAGGGAAACACTGGGGCATCGCCATGCTGTAAGTACTCCTGGCTGTCCTTGGCTTCGGCCGGGGGTCCCGCTGGCTGAGTCCTTGTGCAGGAATTCTGGAGTGCCAGGGAAAAGCCAGAGGCTGCTCGGCTTGCTCCCAGTGCTCCCAGCATGGAGAAATTCCGTGTGTGGGAATGCGAGTGCGTCCGGACAGCGTCGGCTGGCAATTTGGGAATAAGGACAGCGGCAACTTGAGGAGGAAGGAAAGGAGAAGGGTTGGAAGTGAGGTGTGGAGGACAGAGAATTTTATAAAGTTGGTCTGGGAGCTGCTGGCTGGGTCTAATCCAGTGCTGTAGAAAAGGTGATTTAGCAAAACGGCAGAGAAATGAGTGAACAATTTAAATTTCTGGTTTTATGATGCTGTTGTATCTGTGTCTTATTCTGCAAAAGGGAGCAAATAGCACTGGTGGTGGTGGTCCCTCTGTCATGGTTACGGGTTTGCTGATCTGCGGCCAGGAGAGATCTGGATGGTGACAGGGAGGGTGTGTATTTCCAGGAGTGCCATCCGTCGGTGGGGCAGCAGCAGAGAGATTTCTGTTTAGTCGATAAAAAGGCTTTTCGAGTGGATTTCAGGGCACGATGCCTGTGCTTCTGTAGGTGTAGGTGGCAGGGAAATGAAAGAATGGAGATAAGTGGCGTGAAAGGGAATAACTGAGCAAAATGAGATGAAGAGAGGACAAAGCTGCCTTTGAGATGCTGGGGATAACCAGCCAGGTGAGGGTGGAAGCCACGTCTTAGGGAGAAGGAAATTGGCCGAATGCTGTATTCAGTGTATAGCGACCAGCTTTGTGCTGGAAAGCAGAAGGAACGCCTTGATGAGATCAGATTCTGATCTGCCTAATCTGTTTGCACGGTACTTTGGGCATGTAAAGTGTTCTGTAAGTGCAGCTTATGATTAAAAAGGCTGTTTAATTCTCTTTTATCTCGGATGTTAGCATCATGAATACTTTTGTAATGCTATTATGTTAAGCAGCTGACCCAAAGGAATGTTTTATTTTCCTGTAAAATAAATTCTGTGCAAGCCAGGACGAATGTTAAATCAACCAAGCAGACCTTGGGTGAGCTGGACATGGAAACGTGGCATCAAAGTGGACATTTTGCAGATGGAAAAAAAAGAAATCTATTTAGGAACAGAATTTAAACGTTACCCGGTCAATAAGCATTTCGGGCTTCTGCCATGCAAAAATGCGCGCTAGGTCGGTGGGAAAACTCCACAGCCGTCTAGAGCCTCTCAAAAGCAACTGGATCTCTACAAGACGTGGCACTTGAGATTGTCTGGCCGGTTCTGATGAGATAAAATAATAAATAGAATTAATCCTGTATTGCAGAGCGATGCCTGCGTGAGAGCCCTTCTCCTCTATCAGCTGCAGATGCTATTCGACAAGATTTTGGGTTTCCCGGACAATTTTCTGACCTCGCTTGCTCTGCAGGTGCCAGGCTGGAATCAGTTCATCCGTAAAACACTCACATCGTGACCTGTAAAGGGGAAAAGGCTCCTGCATCGCTCTGTGCGGTTTGTCCGCTGAACAAAACCGCTCCTTCGGGCGCGTGAAGGTTTGGTGATGTTCCACACAACGGCACTGCGCCCCCGCCTTGTAGCCAGGACGATTTTATTTATAATAATAGAATATTAGGACAATTTACAACTCCGTACCAAACAAATCAAAGCAAAAAGCCGCCTCTCCTCGGGGCTGGCGGGGCAGGATGGGTGCTGCTGGGGAGCGGAGCCCATCGTCCCGTGACGGGCTTTCGGGGGGACGCCGGAGCGTGTCCTGGGGGCAGGGAAAAGGTGCCTCTGCCCCCGGCTCCGTAATGACACCTCCTTGCGCAGAGCGCTGTGTTCTGGAGGCGGAGGGGGAATAAAGCTGCTTTGTCTCTTGGAGACTGAAACTGATCTTGGACAGAACAGGGAGGGAAGCTTAAAATCTGCCTTTTTTTTTTTTTTTAAGTCAGCTGATAAAAACAGAATCTCAAATGTCAGACAAGCTTCAGACAGTGACTCTCTGTGTCGCCTCCGTGCAGCAAAGCTGGGTGTTGGCTATTGCAGAGTGGAGCAACCAGCCCTGGCTTTTCATTTCTCGTCGCAGTGGGTGTTTATTTCAGCTGCAGAGTGAATTTGTAACAGATAGAGGAGCTTAGTGCTTTTGATGATGGGGGAAAATGCATAATCCTTGGGGCAGCTAAAAACTAACAAACGAGGTTATTGATGAACTGCGGTTGAGTGGAATCTTGGGTTTTTTGGGCTCTGGTCGGTTGATTTCCAGCTGTGTAGTGAAAGCTGCAGGTACAAAAAAAAAACCCAGTTCTGAAGAATTGAAGAAAGAATTGCCCTTGACAGAAGTTTCTCAAGTGCTTCGGAGTTTTATTGCAAATTTTGAAATGTAAAAATGCCTGTAATCTGGTTTCCAGTTTCCCTGTTTGTTCCCATTTGCCAGCAGCAGGTCTGGAGGCACAGACAGTTGGAGTCGAGAAGCAGGGAGCAGCAATACCTTCTGTGACGATGCAGAATTCAAACTGCACATTTACATTCCAAAGAGTCTGAACAGCTTTGTGCTGAGAAGGATTTTTAACCTGTTGGCGCTAATGACGTGTCTCTCTTGTCCCACCCTCCTCCTCCTCCTTTTTTCTCAGGACTATTTTCCTCGTCTTGCTGTTTTCTCAGTACGCCAGGAATGTCAAATTTCCCTTGCCCATTTACAAGTCCAAGAAAGGATGGACAGCGTACAGGCTGCAGCTCTTCAAGATGTTCCCTGTGAGTAGTTCAACGTGTTCTGCAGTTTTGGCAAAAAAAAAAAAAACAAACCCTAATTTGTGTTTTGGGTTGTTTGGTTTTTTTTCCCCAGTTTTAATTTTTCTTAATAGTACAGTAGATCACAAAGGTGAGTTAAAAGCATAAATGGGCTTATGGGAAACCCAGCTAAACGGCTCCTTTGCCGTGGGAAATAGTCTGTTGTAGTCTTGCCAAATCCAGTTCTAGTGTCGGTCCCTGATGAAGAGTCCTGGGAGGGATGAAGATCACAGAGGAGAGGGAAAGGAGGCAGAGAAGGAGGTGTGTTTGTGCATGCAGTGAAAGCCTGGACTGAGCCTCCAGAAGAGGGGTGGTGAGATCGTTATCTTCTAGTTTTATGAAAGACTTCTTTTTATTTCTCTGGCAAAGCTGAGACCAATTCACTGGTTTGTTTAAATGCCCGTTTGGAGACTTTCCCATTTGCTAGGGGAGAGGCTTGCTCTAATTCTAGAGCTTCTGTAACAGCACCTTCATTAGGGGCTTGGGGGAGACACCTACCAGGTCTGTTACAGGATTTTCTGCTTGTTCAGGCTCAAAATATCCCTTAAGCTCACACTGGTATCTGGGTGTAACAGATACTCTGTGCAGGAGCTCTTTGCTGTTGGTGAGTATCACCAATGAGAGTTTATTTTGACCGTCTCTCTTTTTCTTCTCTTTTTCAGATCATTTTAGCTATTTTGGTGTCCTGGCTGCTTTGCTTCATCTTCACCGTGACGGACGTCTTTCCCCCCGACAGCTCCAAGTATGGCTTCTACGCTCGCACCGACGCGCGCCGAGGAGTGCTCTTGGTGGCTCCGTGGTTCAAGGTTCCCTATCCCTGTAAGTATGTCGGGGTCCAAGGGCTGCTGTTCTCATCATTCCCCTGCCAGTATCATTTCTGTCGTTTTCAGAAGCACTGCTGGTTTCTTCTCAGTGCTCTGTTCCGATGCACTTCAGGATGCATTGACATGAAGACACCATAGGTGGGATGATGGGGTTTTTTCTTGTTTTCTTCTTTGATACCTTAATCATAGAATCACAGAATCATGAAGGT
>NW_010110692.1:0-13958 GCF_000699245.1 Pterocles gutturalis
ACGGGGCGGGGGGGGGCACAGGCTGTGTGTGTGGCACGGGGCGCCTGGGGAAGGCCCGCAGCGATGTGCTGGGTCAGCCCGAGCAAAGGTCTTGTAGTCGGATCAGGCAGGAACTTCGCCTAAAATTGTGTGCCTGTGCTACTGATAGAAACGTGAATTAGCTGGGTCATGGCTTACACTCTCTAGCTTCCTCCCTGGTGAACCTGCTGAGGCAGAACACAGCGCTGCTGGTGCCAAACTGTGCTTGTTCTGGGGCTCTAAACGGGCTCTTGTCCAGTGGCTCCCCCATTCCACTTCTGTTCTTCCCTGGGCTAGGCTTTCGGATTCAGTAAAGCTGCAGGAAGCACAGCCTGTGTTTATCGTCCAGTGCAGCTGACTTCTCTCCCCACTAGGAAAGGACTGGCTTTTGATCTAGTCCTCTCCCCATAAGCTGTGTGATTCTGTGATCTGTTTTGTGCCTGCTTTAGTATGACAAAGCTGCTGTCAAGTTCTAGCCTCAGGCTGACAAAATCTGAGCCTGGAACTTTCCCAGATACGTGAGTCGTGAGTCGGGATGGCTTCTGGGAAGTCTGGTGGCTCGGAAGTCTGGGTATTACAGGTTTCTAACTGCATACAGGCTCGTCTGGTGTCTTGTTGGGCAACGTTTGCTTGAATGAAATCAGAGATGTAGCTACTATTTTTTTGCTATAGTAAAAGCTGTCCATGTCCTTGTGAATTTTGCTTTGAGGGACAATCTCTAATCTGAAGAGATGCTGCCAAACTGTCTACTTCCATATTTTCCCTGTCAGAAGGGAGGCATCGCTCTTCTGTAGGAACTGACATCTTACTGACATCTAGTGACAAAGGTACCTGGCATTCTTTGGGCTACAAACTGGCTGTGTTCCAGGGAGAGCATTTGATTTACCTCTGAAGGGTATTATGGCCAGCTTCTTCCTCTTCCTGAGAGAGCACAATTCTGGCCTTTGAAGAGTTGAGTCTTGAAGCTCTGAAGGGTTACGTCTTGAGTTCTTTGAAGCACAGATGACTAAAATGCACTCTGGTTTGATAGTATCTCTTTTGTGTTTGTTTTTTTTTAATGGAATGGGAACAATAACTAAACAAAATGGGCTTTGTAAAGAAACTTCCTGTAACCCTAGTTAAACTTCTCTTGTCTTATCCCTGCATCAAGAAATGATAAAGCCAAGACTGTCTTTTGCAGCCCATCTTGCGCTGGTTTTCTAAGCTTGTACTACTAAAGACCATTAGAGTATTTAAAGGCTGTTCTTCAGGTGAGCTGGAGGATGGACAAAAGTACAGCCTGGGGTGCCAAAATATAATTGGTCTGTATGGTAGAGTCAGCTTCTCTCCTTCAGTGAATGACCTGCAGAGTCAGAAGTTACCAGCAAGCCATAGGTTATTTTGATCTCAGCAGGAGGTTGGCAGCTCAGCTAAAAGCTTGCAGGCTGGGGCACAGAATGTGAAATGTAGTTATCTGCTCCATGGTAATAGTACAGAGAGGAACACTGGCAAGTCAGAGCGCCTAGGCCATTACTGGTCTGCAGAATATCAAGTCTGACTCAAACTGTAGTCCATGTCTCTGGCCTCTTCTGTTAGAAGATGAATAGAATGCAAGTCACTGTTCAGCTTGCTAGCTCAAGAGTGAAAAGTGAGTCGGAGTTGCTTCAGACTGACTTTAAAAATGCCTTGGAAGAACTGGTAGAAATTGAAGCAGGCATTGGGGCCACTCAGAAAAAGTTGGACTCAAAATAAGGTGGAGAGGTATGTTAAATGCTGTTTCTGTGATGTTTTGCTGGAGTAGGGGAGCTTCTGGTATTTTTATGTGTCATTATTTATGTCATTACTCTTTAGACTGGCTGTGTGCAGTACGGCATGCAGAAGTAGACTGTAGGAGGAGAGCCTGGTAAGAGTTGAACATGCTTCTCTTCCTGCCCACCGGTTATGGGGATTTATGGGATTGGGTTTAAAATAGGAACGGTTTCTCTGAAACTGATGGGTTTATCTCAGTAGCTCTTTAGCTCACGGTATGCCTCTTAATTAAATTACACAGCCTGTCTTCCCCAGGATGAAGTGATTGCAGCTACTCTTGTTTAAAACCAAGTGCAGCCCATGTCCGCCTGGAAAGTGGCTAATGCAGCCCTCTAAGCAAAGCTTAGGTGCTCGGATTAGCTGGCGGGGTGATGACATTGTTGTAAGCCCTGAGCCTTTTGGTTTGATAATGGCTGGCGCTAGCCTGAAAGGACTGGTTTTCTAAATAACTCCAGTTTGCCAGAGCAGCCTGACTAATACCTCTCCTGCTTCAACTGTTGTCACTTGTCCAAGATCATACTGATTTCTGGAATGCAGAAATCGTTGCAGTTGGTGATTTACCCTCGATCCTCTGGGTGAGAGCTGCACTACCTCTCCTGGATGAGAACTCTAGCAGCTAAACCTTGAACTGCTTAGTTAGATAAGCTCATTAATGCACAGAAGTCTTACTTACTGTTAAGTCAGAACCCAAACTTTCTTTTAATAGACTACTAAATGGGTTGGTTGCTTTACACCAGCTTATTAACTGACTTGTGATTGCTGTTCCTAGATGTGCTGTGTAGATTAGAGAAATGGTGTTCCTGTTTTCATTCAGACTGATGCCTGTGCTGTGGGAGACTTCTAGCTGCTTGATAGGAGTGGCAAAGCCCAGAGTAGCTGGGTCTCGGGCTCATTACCGATCATCTTGTTTATTCGTACCCTGTACTTGATGGCACAGGATACTTAATGCAGGTGACAGCATGTCCCACAGTGAGGCTGTGGCCGAAATGGCTTTACAGATGAGCAGGAGTCCCTCTGGCTTGCTCTGTCAGTGGCAGAGTTGAAGGTAACTGGCCAGACCCATGTTGTGTGCTTATTTTCACCACCTGGCATGCTAAACCTTTTTTCTGGAGAGGTATCTCATTAGTGAGAATAGCACCTGCACAACAGGCTTAGTAAAATACAGCTGATCCTAAAGGTGCTTTTTTAAAAAAAAATGAATGGGCAAATGCGCTCAGCGCTATCGGGGTGCTGCCAGTGCTCAGCAGGTGGTGAGGCTGTCGGTGCTTGGGTGGTCCTGTGAAGCTGTGTTAGGGGCAACATAAGAACTTCTGCCCTCCTGTCAGGCTGCTCCTGGGCGTTTATTCTTAAGCTGCTGTGTCACCACTGCACCTCTGAAGGGAGAACAGAGGATTTGCTGAGTAGACTGGCCATGATATTGGCCAGGCCTGGCTCAGGAGTTCAGCAGCTTCTGCCTGCACTGAACTTGGAGAAGCTGGTGTGGGAGGTTACAGACAACTGCATTTGCTCTTTTCCTGAGGCCAGAATACCAATGTACACCCAAAGTTTATGGTGGCTCCAGTACTGTTAGGCTGTAGGCACATTGCTAATGACATGTTTCCTCCAGACAGTACCTCATTCTTTTAGAGCTAGAACAAGCATCTCTTGCCTGGATGTGGAGGTGCAGCTGCTGCGGCCATGTTGCCTCGTACCACTCCAGAAAAGTGGCCAACTCACTGTTTTTCCCTAAGCAATGAATTTGGGCAGATCAGGTTTTTAAATTTTGTTTTCATTTGTGCAAATACAGTTACAAAAGGCCGACAGACAACTGTGTTCCAAAGTTTGTGGTGTAGGCTGAAGCTAGCACTGTCACTGCTGGTGCAGGGAGGGATTAATGGTCTATGTGGTGTCACCTGGAAAACTGTAGGTTATGGGATGAATGTACTGGAGAAAATAACTTGTTTGAATGTCTGTATATCTGGGATTTAGGCTAGAATTCAACTTTGTCTTTCATACCCTAAAGAACAGATGACTGTGGTACTACACTGGTCTCTTGTTACTGGTGTGATGCTGTGGCTTCTCAGGTGGAGAGACCATGGGAGGCTAATGCACTGGGCAAAGACTGGAGAACTAGTGATGTTTGCTGGGGTGTTTCTGGAAGAGTTGCTGCAGAGGGAACAAACTGTGCTTGTTGGTCCCTTCCTCACGTCTGCCTTGTTTAGTCTAAGAAAGCTCTGTGCTGTATGTTGTTCATTATTCTACAGCTATTCTAGGTCAGAATCCATGAAAAAGCAATGGAAGTGGAAGGCCGTGCTCTAACATGCTGCAGGAGGCAGCTGCTGAATCTCTACTTTCTTTAATGCAGTTTTAGTGCATCATCTTCCTAGGTAGCTCTGGTTTCAGCCACTTGTTACATCCCAGAATGTGTGAAGCCACTGACAGCCCACCAGTGGGATCCTGCTGCCCGAGCCTGTGCTCCTGTCTGCACCCATGCGTTCCAAGTGTGTGGCACAACATCGGTCTGAAAGGACAAAGTCTCATGGCTTTTGGAGAACCATCTGTCTTTAGGTCAGACGTAATAAACAG
The DNA here is from genome assembly GCF_000699245.1 of Pterocles gutturalis. Taxonomy (NCBI): domain Eukaryota; kingdom Metazoa; phylum Chordata; class Aves; order Pterocliformes; family Pteroclidae; genus Pterocles; species Pterocles gutturalis. The sequence continues at coordinate 4,372 of NW_010110692.1, forward strand.
CATTTTCCACCTATGATGGAATCAGTGGACAAAAGTAGGTTTTGAGATACTGTGCTTTATTGTGTCTTTATCTTTTTCTGGACTCCCTTGGTTATGGTTCTGGGGCTTTGTCTAACATGTCATGATGGTTTGAGAGAGAGATACTCCCTAACACACATCCCCTATACAGCATGAGCAGGGACGTGACTTGAGAGGAGTATGCTTGATTCTTCTTACAAGGTGCACGTTACCATGTCAGTCATTGTAGGTCCAGCTAATCCTGTTGCTTTTCAGTTATGTAACTGCTGAAACGCATGCAAATCCACATCCCAGCATTTTGTTTCTATATGTTTTGGGGTTTTTTGGTAGCTGATTGTCTTAATGTTGTAACTTTGCCACAGGTGCTATAAAGTTGTATTTTAGTGCTCTCATTTTCACTGGAGTGAGAAGGCATTCTGCAAAGGCATTTCCACGTGCCCGCTAGTGGTTTATCAGCATGTGTAAGTGTGTGATCTGATGCTCTTTGTGATCCTTTTCCTATTTATGGGTTGAAATAGAAGTATATGGGAGTGCAAGTACTTGGCAGCAGGGTAGGAAGCGCACTGGCCTGAGGTATTTGTAGGAGCATCATTCAGATGTTGGATCTCCCTCCTACCCCTGTAGCTAGCTGCTTGAAGAATGCAAAGTGTACTGGGAGAGGACTGTTGTTCCTAAATTAAGGTGATTAGTCACCAACTGGTATGAATTCAGCATACATGAGGATCTTCTCTGTACCTTAACTAGAATAAATCCATCCAGACTATAACTAGCAGACAGGGCTGCAGCTAGCAGTGTGCAGGTTGTCATATGTTCAAGCTAGTGAAACAGAAGGAGCGGAGCTGCAGAGCTCTGAAAATGCAGTCGATGGACCGTTAACCCAAAGGCTTCGGGTAGAGTCAACTTGGTCTCCAGGTGCTTAGTGATAAACAGTTGAAGCGATGGGCTCTGCTCTTAAACTGTCCTGCAATGAGCTATTAGCCTGAAGAAACTCAAAAACAGTGTAGGGCAAGCTCCCTAGAAAAGGCTGCCAGTGGAGAGGAGCAGAATGAGTCATTGAAAGCTGATTGAGCAATGCTGGGAATCTTTCTGAGTCATGTCGCTTATGCACAGTGAGCAGATGAACCCATCTCCTGTGGTGGGTTTCTTATTCTGGGGCCTTCTGATTCGAGCAGGCATGAGTCACTGAATATCAGTCTCAAATGAATTTGAGCTCTGTTCCCTGCGGTTCTTAACCATTTCAAGTGCTGGGATCTTTCATTGTCAAAGGTGATCTGAGAAAGCAAACTGTTCATTATTTAAAAACATGTGGAAGGTCATACCGAGGCTGAACTGTACCACTAAACCTCTTTCTAGTTGCAGTGTAACCTTGAAATAGTTGAAACAAGTATCTGTGAAACTTGTACTGAAACACAGATGAGGATCAAAACAAAGCAGGCTTATTTTCACTGCAGCCACTTCAAGGAGAGCCATTGTCATCTTAAAGAGCCATTCTTCTTGCTAAGCTTTAAGTAACTTTCTTTTGCATGCTGCCCTTTGTATAGCTTCCCTCTTTTCTGTTCATGTATCTCTGGGTGAGTCCTTCCACCTCTTGAGTTTCCAGCTGTGTGGAAACGCTCCCATTAGGTGATGGAAGTAACAGCGGTGGGGAGGGATTGCGGTCAGTGTGATCTTGTGACTGGGAGGGATGCAATGCAAGGCTCCAGCAGAAGACTGCAATTTTGTCAGCGTTCCCCGAACTTGGACTGTGGGCAAACTTGGTGAAGGCTGGCTGAGAGAATGATACCAAACCCTGTAAGCTGTGTTGGTGCTGTTGTGCTGTCTGGGCTTGTGATGCTTGGAACTCTTCAAGATGCTGGACTGCAGAAGACAAGCAGAGTGAGGAAGATCTGCTTATAGTAGTGTTAAATACTTTGTGCATTTGAGACCTCTTTGGTCCCTCATGTCATCAGATGGGAGTGCAGCCAGAGGTTTATACTGTGTGTGTCCTTCAGCTACTGCAGAGGCCTTCTGACAGCTGGTTTGGTTGGGTTAGTCATCTGAACCTGTGTCCTTGTATTCACTGTCCCTAGCCCGTGTGACTTTGGTACCTGGAAGCACTTTACCAGTTGTTTGGCACAGACGGAGTCGGTTAAACTGCACCTAAATGTGAATTCAGGTTTAATCTGTAGAGCTGTAGAATCACGGATTTTTTTCAGGCTTCAGGAGACTCATAATTGGTGTGGAGGCAAGCTGCTGCTACTACATGTGAAATAATGCGGGTGGATGCCTCTGGGGTCAGTTTATGCTGATAGGCTGGCAGTATAAAACCAACTGGCAGAATGGTCCTGATCCTATGGCAAAATCTATAGTAAGTGAAACTGCCACCTCGGGCGTTAAGCAGGGGCTGATGTAGCACAGAGCCAATCCCTTTCTGACTTTAAGAAAGTTGTTCAGCATGGGGTTGTGTTACCAGTGTAGCATGGCTTGTATGCATCAGCTGGTTGGTGGCAAATTTCTCTGCATCCTCCCATTTTGTAGTGAATGAGGATTTGTGATAAGAGCAGTCCTGGTCAGCAGTCACGGTGGAGGAGCATGTGTGCGTAGATATGAGGGTATTTGGAGTAGTAAGGGCAAAGCAGGTCAATAATGACATAGAAGTGCAGTGGCAGGACTATAAAATGGGACAGTAAATTCAAGGTATGTAAATATGCAGTGGTGCATATAGCAGGCAGGTGGATTAGGGAGCAAAGGCGGCTCTAGCTTCACCTGGAGTGTGGTTAATCACCTTGAAGACTGAATTGAGTGTGATCTTAGAGTTAGGACAGATCATGAAATCATTAGCTTCTTGCTGAGTGGTGGTTTCAAAATGTAAGTCAAATGTTGAGAACCCCCTAGGAAAAAAAATCAGATGCATTATTATATTGTTGTCTATGTCATGGTGTGCTTGCGTCTTGACCAACTTGTGCAGTTTCGCCCTGGCTTCCAGAAGGGAAATGTTTAGAGGAAGGCACTGAGAATGACCAAAGCATAAAGCAATTTTCTTGTGAAGAGCAACTGAGTAAGGTGGGAACACCTGATTTTGGGAAAGGGGCAATGAAGGCGATGGAGAAGATCTGCAAAATCCTGAGTGGCCTGGAGATACGCTATGGGGCCTAGTTCTTTATTGCTTCTTCCTGCACTTGAACTGGAGAGCTTTAAAGGTGGGGGAAAGAAGAAAAAAAGGCTTAAAATTAAAAGGAGGGTGTTTTATACAGTGGTTTATAAAACTGTAGATTTTTTTTTTTTTTGGCATGGGATGCTGCTGATGGAGAGATTCAAAAGGAAACTGGGCAAATATATCGGAGATCCATTGAGAGTTCTAAAATAAATGAGCCCTTGCAGCGGGATCTTCTGGAGAGTGTTTTCTTGACCTGTCCTTACTGTTATCTGACTGTACCTTCATTGCCAACATCAGAGTCAAGACACTGGGCTAACAGACCTGCAGTATGAACCAATGTGGCTCTTAACTGCACAAATGAAGCTACTTAGGTTAGGAGGTAACTGGGCGTGGAAAGTTTGAAGCCTGAACTCAGCTCCCAGTGTATTTGTATACGGAGAAACCTAGCATTTCTTTGCATGGAGAAAGATTTTTTTTTTTTATTTTTTTTTTTTAAGACTAAAAGCACTTGCATCATGCTGTATCTACTCTCTATCTAACATGTTTTAGAAGATAAGCAATCAGTTGACTTTGATGCCTGGTACTGTGATGCAGCTGAAAATGCTGGTATTGTTGCCTGTAACTTAAGTGAAGCTATTGCAGAATATGTTCAACCTTAACATATGAGAAAGCCTAGCCTCATTATCAACGTCAACATTTAAAGTTTGTAGATCTTCCCAAGAGAAGGCTTTTAATTTCCAACAAGAAGCTTGATCGGCAGACTTCTGCATGTTTTATAGTAATGTAGTAAATATTCAAATCGGGTTTTTTTCAGAAAGCAGTTGGCTTGTCATGCTAGCAAGGTGCTTTGTCTTGTATGTGCTGTGTCTGATCCTGTTGCTCATCAAAGCAGATGTTTCCTTTATGCTAAAAATAGTGGAACAAATAACTTAAGCAGCATTAAAACCCAAGAGGGGGATTATTTTTTTTTTAAGACTAGGATGTGCTTTCTAGGAATCTTCTGGAAAGGGTTTGTAGGATTCATATGATCCAGCTTTGACCAGTTGCATAAGCTTTCAGGAAGCTAATTGTATACAATGGAAGTCTTAAAGAGGATGTGGGAACTCTTCTTCACCTTTGGTAGCAACAGTACATATCCAGATGGGAAAGCCAGCACTGTAGCAGTCTGAAGAAGACATCCTTGTCTCTTACCTGGAATGAAAAAATACTAATTAGGAAAGAATTCCCCAGAGCAGGCAACAAGTTGTTTTCATTGTCGTGAGGATTCTAATTTTTTTCCACTGTGTGGCCTGTGTGAATGACTCGTCAAATGTTTGCTAAGTTACCGCTTCAGCATCTGCCAGACTTGTTGGGTAACTGTATTCAAACCGATGTGCTCCGTGTTTCGGGTTCCAGCCCTGCATGTTACCCGTCAGAGCCCTTCTGCATGCCTGTTAAGGCAGTGTGCGTTCCATGGAAATACTCGTGAGCCAGTGGTACAGCCACTTCCTTACATTTGAGAACCTGGTTTTGTTCTATAGGTCAATGGGATTGTCTCTGTCTTCTGGTGTGGGGATGCTGGCCTTGCTGCCAGCTACACCGTGTAGCCTCGCTCCCCCTACGTGGGACAGTGAGCAGCTAAAAGGCTTTTCCCTTTCTAACTGCATGGGAATCTTGGACTGGGTGCTGCCTCTGTCTTAATAGGTTTGGTTACAGGGACGTATCCTGAAGTTATGAAGTGTCAGTAATGGGGATGGAAGAAAAACATCTGAAAACCTCTTCTGTGCTAGATGGAGTCTCAGACATCAAAAAACATTGATGACAATGCTACCTGAAGCCACCACCAAGTGGCAGGAGGCAGCCTGTCATTAGACGGAGATGCTCAACCAGCAGAATGTGGGAGTAAAAGCCAGGAGGCTCACTGTTGAGCTTCGGGACAACTGCTTGTCTGTGTGTTTCTCGCTGTTCTGACTTAACAACTGACTTCTTGATTCTTTTTTTCTTTTTAATGAGCAGACACAGCCATCTGGTAGCTGAAGACCCTTAGCAGAGAAATATGTGTAATGTTACTCTCTGAGGACTCATTAGGTATAGCTAAAAATGTTGTTGTAAAGGCTTATGAAACCTAAAATTTTTTTTGTGTTTCTGAAATTAAAAGTAGTGGCTGCACTATAAATCTTGTTTTAGCACAGAACTTGCGTGTGCCATAGTTGCCTATTTGAAGGAACTACTTTAGTTTCTTGAACATAAGAGTAACATAGCCTCTAGAATACTCCAGGCTTCTACCCTAGAAGTCCTTTTGTCCCTCTGATATGTGTATTGCTTTTATATTCTCTATTTTTTTTTCCTGACCCTTAAGATGATCTGAGACCGGGTCACTTTAACTTAGTTGTTGCTGTGTCCCTGAACAAACACATATCGGTTCCGTGTCAGGATCTGTCTTTAGGCTAGCCTCTCCCTATCCTTTCCACCCACCCTCACAGCAGTGTGGAGATGGTTGGTTATCTAATGCTCTGCAGTGCCAAAGCTGAGAAATGCCTTTGTGATTGTCCCAAGACCGAGTCACAAGGCTTGCCCTATCACATCTGTAGTGCTCTTCTCTGGACAAAGCCAGTCAAGCAGTTGCTGGAGTGGATGTTATGACCTAAGTGAACACGAGTGCATATGACTGCAGGAATGGGATCTGGTGAAGTAGCTGTGTATTTAAAAAAGTCTTCTGTGTCAATGTCTACCAGCTTTACAGCTCTCTTCAAAACAATCTTCCTTTGAAGAAAGAGACGATTAGCACTTCAAGAGGGTAACTTCTGAGGCAGTGGCCCTCAGTTAAAGTGGGTCATGGTTGAGATCTCCCACTCCTACGGCACCTCGTGGCCAGGCTGCTCTCAGGTTGGACTCTGAACCGTTAGTGCTGCTAAGGATCAGCAAGACTGTAATATTGCTATGTAAAAACTAGGTAAAAGCAGTAATAAACCAAGGTGTGCTTGCTGATAAGAACTCCCTGCCACACAGGGATAGGCTTGGTGACATCTCAAATGCTTGTGTGAACGGTGTGCAAAAAGACTGACTCTGAATCGCATCTGATTTGTACCTCGGGCACTGGGGCAATAGATACTTTATAGTAGAAATAACAGGTCTTTGATTTGCTTGTAGTTCCAGAGCTGTGTTTTTCCTTGCATTCAGGGGCTAGGCCAGATTCTGCTAATACTTGAGCCTTGATCCATCTGTGCTGATGAATGGAATGAGAAGTAAGCTTGTTACCTATTTCAGTGCTCATCTTCAGTCCTGGCTACAGATTGCAGGCACCTTCAGTGCCCCATGTGTTACAGGATGTGTGATAGCTGTGTGTACTCACCTAGACCTAAGCTCTCAAGTTGCTTCAGACCAGCTCAGGAAGTCACTCAGCTGGGCCTCTGTTAGGCTCCTTAGGTCTGGAACAAGGCAGTTGGTTCCTGATGATGGGCTTCCTCGTAGAGTCCTTGTTATGGTGTGCTCTTGGGGGGCAGTTCTGCAGCAAACGTGAAGGAATGCTGATCTGGAGAGACTGGCGTGTAGTTAGGGTGTAGGTCTGTCACGGTACATACAGTCTGTACTGTGCACTGGGAACACGTGCCTCTCCATATAAAATCCCAGCAGATCAAAAAGTGTAATCTGTAACTGCAGCAAAAAGGTTACTTCCCTCCTCTCCAGAGTAAAACACTGTTTCTAATAGTCCTTTATATAACCCTCCTGTCCAGGATATGAGTGTGAGGCAGGCAGTTGCTTCCAGCATCTGAGCTGCTCCCTGTCTCTAACTGCCCTACTGGGCCTCAGCCACCTGCTGGCCTGGCCAGATGTGACAAGATAAATTAGGTGATGTACCCCACACCATCAGGCTTTCAGGAATATCTCTGAGCATTCCCTCCCTGCAATCTGCTGGAGTTCATTACTTGTGTGGCATCAAGATGTGTGCTATCAGGTCCTCACCACCATAGGTATTGTAAGAATTGTCTTCTGGTTGAGGATGTGTGTGACAAAAGGTGTCTGTGCCCTGGCTGGTAGCCACAGAAGTCAAAGTCTGTGCCTGCTGTACTGCTTGTTGCCGTGTAGCCTACTGATACATGCACTCTCTTGCTTCAGGTCTTAAGCAACATGGGAAAAGAAAACTAAAGTTCCATCATGATCGGAGGCTTATTCATCTATAATCACAAAGGAGAGGTTTTAATCTCTCGAGTCTACCGGGATGACATTGGGTAAGTGCTTCTGTTGCATCCTTGGTCTTTGCATTTCTGTCTCATTTTGGTGCGGACAACAATCCAGAGCTGCTTTGTTTTGCATTAGCTGTGCATGCATGTAAGACTGCAACTCAACTTGCTGCTGTAGGCTTAGTTCAAAAAAAGAATGAGTTTGTTAAGCCCAAGTCAGCTGCAGATGGTAGTAAAGGAAGGCCTGCAGGTAAACCTCGGATTTTCTTTTCACTGGTAGAGATCTGGCTGTTACTCCAAATGCTTCAGCAACAGGGACTGCCACTGCAAGAGTCTACCAGCCTCACTGTAATAGTTAAAACTTTATGGGAGCTGTAATGTGGGAACTGTCTGCCACACACTATAAGCAGGGCTCTGAATTAGTTTCAAACAGGGATGTCTATCATCAAGTACAGGCATGCAGGAGACTGTCTCTGGGCTTTGGCACTTGGAAAGTTGTGTCTGCAAGCAGTCTCATAGTAACCACAGATCTATGCTTAAAGCTGGCATTCTGTTCCCCAGCTTTGTATGGCAGCCTTGTTTGTAAAAAGCTTACGTTCATTGGGTAACTAAATTTGTGGGAAGTGCTGAAAGCCTTCAGCAGGCTGTAGGTGCCTACCTGCTCTTCATGCAAGTGTTACGATGCTCACTTAGACTGGATCTGTACAATCCTTAACTTCCCAGAAGGGACGTTACTGAAATTTTGGTGTCTTAAAGGCAGTGGATAGTGCTATAGGGAACCTGATGTCAAGTGATAGTGATGCTTGGACTGAAAAACCTAAGTGGCTTTCTTGTACCACACTACTCTTCCTGACCAGTTTTCATTAGTGTTAGACATTAGGTGGAAGTTAGCAATAGCAGAGTCAAAACATAGCTCATGGAAGCAGGGCTGTGGTAGGTGTTAATTTGAAGTCCAACAAGAAAGATCCTTCTGGCTACTTTAGGAAAAAATAGTTTGTACCAGGTCTCCACAGTGAACAGTGGTACTATGTGCTGTGGAAATAACTTGTTGCCACAAGTTACAAAAAACCGTCAAACCAATCTGCCTTCAGACTCTTCTAGTCTGAAGAGTGCTTCCTTTTGGGTTATGGATTGTCTTGTGGAGGTTAAAAATAGAAGCAGAACCAGTAGCCAGTCAAGGCTTGCACTGCTTCATTGATGGAGCAGTGGTCAACACAGTGTCTGTAATACGACTTCACCTAATGAGCTTTAAATATCTCACAACTTGCTCTAAGGCAGCTAAGGCAAAAGTAGCTGTTCTAAGGTTGGTTGCGTTGCTCCAGGGCTTTCACCCAGAGCTGAGCCAAGGAAGCTGTGTATTTCTGAAGCAGAAAACTGCCGGCTACAAAGTTCTACCTCTCCTCTGCTGTATTAACTCCTCTCACTCCTGAACACTCATTGGCTGAAGCTCTTCAGAGCAATTCATATGCCACACCTGACTTTATAAAGTTCCCCTAATGAACAGGTATCACAGTGACTGAGCCAAGCCAGTATGCATTGTAAAGAAATTTTGAGAATATGTTGTGTGGGGAGCTAGGGACACCATTGCTGCAATTTCTGGCTATAAGACTTTTTTTTTTCCTGTGGCTTACAAAGGTAAAACACTTAAATAGGATTGTGCTTGAACTGTTTATTCAAGAAGGGTTTTAAATTTAAAGTGCATTCTGGCTGTGGAGATGTAAACTGGGGAGTGAAGTAGTTATTTCTCATGTAGGGATCTTCTGTAGCTTTTTATCTTGGTTCGTTCCTCATGTAAAGTGAGTAACTTCTTCAGTATGTGATAAAGTACTTCCAGCTGGCCAGGCAAAACTAGAAAATGGGATTTCCTGCCTGATCCTATCTTAAGTTTTTCCTTTGGCAAAGGGTGCCAAAAAGATTCAAGTGTTTTCTCTAGGACTTCAGGAGTCCGTGTTCCCTTGAGTGAAATCCTCCATTCAGCTCCTCTGAAAGTGTCAGTCTTGTGACTTGGGTGGAGCTGGTGTTGACTATTAACCAAGCTTGCTCCCCAAGGTGTTGGATTCCTTCTGAAACAGGCCTTGAAACCCAAACTGGAATTTTTGAGATGTATAACCTTATAAAACAAGTTGTCTTAAAATGTCTGTGTGTCATCTTGTGGTGGAATCAAGTTCCTGAGAATCTTCAGCTCTATAGCAGACAGGTAGAGCGGGATATCAGCCATTTCCTGGGCTGAGCACTACCATCAGTCTACTTAAACTGTTGTATCTTAACCTTCA
>NW_010110692.1:13989-29562 GCF_000699245.1 Pterocles gutturalis
AAGGAATAGCCATGATACTGTAGCTTGTACTCAACTCTGTAGGAGTTGTGTCTCTAACCAAACATCCAGCTAATAGCCTTCTAGAACACTCTACAGTTTTTAATGCCTTAACAATAGATCTGACGTGCTGAGGGCTGAGCCTGTCCAGCCTGTTGGCAGGTGGGTTGGATGGGAGATGAGCATAGCTGCTGCCTGTCTTCATGTGGGCGCTGAGCGACTGACCTTAAAGCTCCTTTGGTTTTGTCACTTGCCTTTGGCATTCTGAAGCCTCAACCTATGTGTTGGGAGAGATTACAGGTTGCCTGTGGTTGTCAGAAACCTAGAAGCCTTCTCCTTGCACAGTTTAAGTAGAAGCCTTCTCCTTGCACAGTTTAAGGGTCTAAATAAGTACATATTAGCTTGGATGTTAATGAGCAAAGTGACAGTCAATGAAGAAACCCTTCCCTTGAAGTACCCCAAAACTAGGACTTTCTTTGCTTGCAACTTAGAATGGCTTTAGTGCATGTAGTGCATCTGTCCATACAGCAGCTAGCTGCATGCATAAGTAGCCTCTTAAAAAAAAAAAAAAGCAAAGCACTGTGGCTTTAATTTGGTATCCCATGGAGGGCTCTACGGTGATCTTCAAGTGCCTTGTTCTTCAGTGACATGGTCATTAGGAGAACCTACCTGCATTTAAGAATGTAGCTATTTAATAAAAATAAGCTATTTGAAACTGAGCAGCTTACATGACAAAGTGCATGCACTCCAAACATAGTAGGCATTGGGTTTCTGAGCTTCTAATACATCACTTTGGCTTCATGGCTCTTGATCCTTAAGGAGAAAGTGCAAGCTGGATAGACCAGTGTCTGAATCTGTAGGATGTACCATATCTCTTCAGATGTGCTCCAGCTCTATCAAACTTGCTGTATTTCCTGTTGGCTGGACCAAGCCAGAAAGCATCAACCTGAACAGCTCATGCCCACTCAGACTTGCAGCCCTGTTCTGAGGCACACTGGGAAAGAGACACCTGCTGTTCTGGTCCCTAGGTGATGCCTCCGGTTGGGGCTTTGGGTGTTTTTCCACTCCAAGGCCTGCCACATGTATTAGCAGAGCAGACTGGCTAGCACTGGTGTGATACAGATGCAGCTCATCTGGCCTAAACGCCCAGTTAGCCCTAAAATTCATCCAAACACAAGTCTGTCCACGCTGGCAGCCTGACCACGACATGTCCACCTTGTGTCTTGCGAGGGCTTCATTGCTGCCACAGCTTGTTACTGTCCATCCAGCACTACCTTGGCCTGTTGTGCCCAGGAGCGGGGGGGGAGGGGGTGCTGTTTGGTCTCTCCTTATCTCTTTGGATTCATTGTGCCTTGTGTGTGTGTTTCTAACCCTTTCTCTTGTTGCTGTCACTCCTCCTTTCTCCGCTGGCGCCATTTCTGTCCATCCCATCTCATTGGCTGCTGTAGCAATAGGTAAGAGACGCGTGGTAGGCCTTGACTGGCACTGCGCCGTGGGCAACTGGCGTGCTAGAAAAGCTTCACTCACCTGGGGCTTCTCCTCTAGCACACACCGGTCTGGTTGCTGGTTCTGGTACTAGTTCTAGTGGGTTAGAACTTGAGGCTGGGAGGGCTAATGCTCCAGAACGAGCTGAACTTCCCTTGCAAGGCTTGCTGAAGGGGAGGCACAGGCCTTCTAGACATTGTTATTTTATGGTAGATTAAATTACTTTCTTATGGAAAAACTAAGGTAGAAATTAAATATTAATTTAACTCAAACTTGCAAACCTGGAGCAATAAAACCTGAGAAGTATTTGAAGGCCGGAATTTTGCTTATGGGGGATGTGTGTACTGATGGAGCTTTCTCCTATGTATCCGGCCCTTCAAGGAGCAAACACCTGCTGTGGTAGCATATGTTCCTTTGAATACCCTTTGTTTTCAAACTTGGAACTATCTGCTGGATTGTTGACAACCTTTAATGCTTTGGAGCGTTTGTATGCCTGTATCCTTGCTTGTGAGGATATTATTGCTGTCTGCACTCAGACATGGTTCTGCGTAATCAGTGCCGTGGCCTTGATGCTGCAGCCAGAGCAGCCCCTGTTCTACATAGCATGTAAGAGTGTGCGTAATAAAGCACAGCTAGATGAGTCTTGGCATGGTGTGTAGACTACTGCTTTAAGTCTCAGTCTTGTCATGTAAAGCACTCAGGCTTCCTTCCTGTGTTTGTAGGACTGGTGGACCTTAACTTAATTTGGGGAGTTTATCCTGACTTGTAGCTATGGGATAAGGAAGCTCTACTGTGGAAGAGCTGGCGTCCAGAATGCCACTCGGACATCCCTGTTTACCCAGGAGGGGTTTGTTGCCTGTCACTAGTGTACAGCCAGTTTGAATTAAAGATGGCAACAGCTAGGGGAAGCTTGCACAGCACCTCTTCGTAACTGTGCAGAACCTCTTTACTGTAAGTGGTACCGGATCATCCAGTGCACAGAAGGCAGTGCTGCCAGCACGTTGCACTGTGGGGACCCTAAATCCATGTACAAGAAACCTGTTCTGAAGCCTAGCAGGCTTGAGAGGACATGTAACTGGAAAGCCAAGATGTTCCTAATCCTTCTCGCAGCTTTGAGCCTGTCCTCCGTGATGTGTGGGGTTTGGAGGTGAGGTGGGTGTGAGAACCATGGTTTGCTGTTTTCTCCTCAGTGGTATGTCTGGGATGAACTGCCATCGGCTAATATCTTGGGAGACTACGGCTTGCTTCGGGACAAAAGTGTGAAGGCCTGGGTATGCAGAGTAGACAGTAACTAGGCGTTTGGTCAAAACTGGGCTCTTCTTTGAGCCCTAAGCTGCTACTATGTGTGTTCCCAGCTATGGCAATCAATTGGGAGTGCTAGCAAAATTGATTGAAGGGAAGGTTCCTTTTGCCGTCTGAATCCAGTTACACTGTAGTCCAAAGCTCCTTAGAGACCAGTAGTGTTCTGTCTCTCTTTTGGTTTGTGCAGAATTTAATGTCTAACTCTGCTCAGAGCCTTCACTTGTCCCTCTTAGAGACTTCCCCAGGCACCCTTCCTAAGTGAGCTTGGTGTCTGTAGGTCAGTGTCTGACTGTGATTGCATAAGCAGAACTGTACAGCCAGCCTGTTTTCATGTACGCTGGGCTAACTTATCTTCGGTGATGATCTCGTAGGCGGAATGCTGTCGACGCCTTCCGCGTCAATGTCATCCATGCACGGCAGCAGGTACGCTCGCCTGTCACCAACATCGCCCGCACAAGTTTCTTCCATGTCAAGCGTTCCAACATCTGGCTGGCTGCTGTCACCAAGCAGAATGTCAATGCTGCCATGGTATTCGAATTTCTTTACAAGATGTGTGACGTGATGACTGCTTACTTTGGGAAGATCAGTGAGGAGAACATAAAGAACAACTTTGTGCTGATCTATGAGCTACTGGATGGTGAGATGTTTTGTTTATCTGTTATGTGATATTGCACTTGGTCGTTCTAAAACCCTTAGCTTAGTCTGATGTAGCAATAATTGTTGAAGTAGTTTAACGTGTATGAGTTCAAAATGACTTGTTCTGCTTTCTAATGCCACCTGTACTGTAAGTGTAGAGAACATCTCCAGCCCACAGCCTTCTGTTGATGGCGGCTCACTTTGAGGAGCTGGAAGCTGTGCACTTGTGTAAGTGAGGCGGCTGGTACTGGACCCCAGCTTCTGGGTGGATCCTGTGTACCTGTAGGGCTACTGTTATACTGAGGTATATAGAGAGGGTTGTCTTTAGCACCCCTAAGGCCAGCCATGCCAGCTGGTGCCCAGGTGGCCCTGGCACTGTATGGTGGCAGTCACTTCAGGCTACAGTTGGTTACCACTCTTGGGTTGTGTCTTGGGGGCAGTTCTGAGACAGAAAGAAACTGGTAAAACCCAACCTGCTCTGTCCCAGCCCTACCTCCCCCAGTGATACAGCTCCAGATTTCATCACAGAATAACAATAACCCTTCAGCTCCTCATGATATCAGCCTGCCTGTAGAGGTTGCCCTTGAGCTCTCCCTGTTTCGCATAACGTGAGCACTTTCTATTAGTTACGCTTCAATTTGTTTTCCAGACAAGGTACCATGCATGTGTGTCCTGGGATTCTTAGCCAAGGGTCACAGTGGCTGATGGGTTCTCTGTTCCCTCTGGGCAGATAAGAGACTGCTGTTTCTCTGCTTTTGTCAGTCACTGCTGTCTCCTAGTAGGCACAGTGAAATCAAAACCCGGCAGTGTGCTGTTACTCAATATTCATGTTAGTGGTCTTCACTTCCCTCTAGATCTCTTGTGGGTTGTTCCCTTCCTCTTTGAGGGCAGTGGATGGTAAGTGCATTAGCTGTCTGTAGTTAACATCCTTCTCTCTCCCACACGGATCATCCTGCAGTGCCACTACTCTGCTGTTATTTTATTAGGTTTTGATTTTTATTATATCTTCACATGAAAATCAAAACCTAAAGAAAATGCTGCAAAGATAGATTGTTCTGCTGTTGGATAAACCCTCTTTATTGTACCTTGGATGTTTTTAGAAAAACTCCTCAGTGTGGCCTGTGCCCATGGCTAGGGTAGCTGATATTTAGTCCTGAAGTGCAATTGTATTTAAAACCCAGCAGATTCATCAGTTGGGCAGCTTTCTATCCCCCCTGCTCTCCAAAATATTGCACTGGGAAGTCAATTTAGCAGGGCTGTTTCTTTTTGCTTGGTAAGGAATGTTCCAGCAACTTATCTAGAAATTTAAAGTGTAAGCAGTGTCTGTGCACTAATTGACTCTCTTCTTATAGGAATGGTTAGCACGGTTGGCATGTTTATCCCTTGCAGCTCTGAACTAACCATCTTTTACCCTTCTGTAGAAATCCTGGACTTTGGCTATCCTCAGAACTCTGAAACAGGAGCCCTGAAAACCTTCATCACTCAGCAAGGCATCAAGAGTCAGGTAACCAGAGGAATTTGGGGTACAGCACTGCTCTGATGATTAATTTTCTGTAAGCCTGTTAAAGAAATTATGGTCTTAATTACCAACTAACCATTTGACCTGTGCTAAATGGAGGTGCCTGAGTAGATGGAGAACATCCCGGCAGGGATGTAGCTCAGTGGCATGTTGTTCTAGGTGTCTTTGCGCTTGTGTGACCTCGTTCCCTGGTGCATGGTAAGATGCAGGAGGAAGGGCCCTGAGCTAGGATAATGTCAGTCCCTTGCATATAAATAGTTGCTGGCTTCAGGCTCTGCTCTGCATCAGTTTCTGACAGAGGATAAACAAATCTACCTGCTATCTTCTGTGTGTGAATCTCGCTGAGCAGGTCTGTTCTCCACCAGCCTTCAGAGTTTGAGCTGTCAGGCTTTCATGCCTGCCTTGTAATAAAGTGTTCTTTAGCCTTGTGAATCTTGGTGTCAGTCAGGAAGCTGATGTTATTCTCTTGGTGCCTGTAACATCTTTGCAGATCAACATCAGCACGATCTGAGCTTTCTCCTGTTAGAGATGAGACTATCTACTGTGTGTTTGGTACAGTATTAGCCCTTGCAACAAAGTTTACATGGAGGTAGATCATAAAGGAGGGCACCTGGGGAAAAAGTCACTTAAATTGGAGTGTTCTTGGGAATGCATTTTAAAGTAGGTACAGGCTGCAGTCCTCAAAGTTAGCTTCCCATCTTGGACAGCTCATGCTCAACCTCTGAAACTGAAAGACTATTATAGTCACTGTTTCTGGTGTCCCTGAGGAATATTGTTCACCTTGTCCATCTAACACAGCTGTGCAACTCATAAGGAGGACTTGGCCTGAAACTCAGTGCTCTCACTTGTGTAGCAGGTGAGTCAGGAGAAAAGCTGGGAGTCGGTTTGTACTGAAGCTGTCTGCAGCAGAGATCTGTGTGAAACTTCAGACCCAAGGTACTAACAAAGAGCTTGCCTGGTGACTGTTCTTGTTAAGGATAAGTAGAGGTCAAAGTCACTGGAGGCTCTGTTTTGTCTCTGTTCATCAGCGCTGACTTCCTAAGAACTCCTTTTTAAACTTTTAGTCTACTAGTAGCAAGACTAGCTACTTCCCTTGAGAAGGAGGTGAGAGAGAAACTGCCTCTGAGCAACGTATTTCCTGCTAGAACAGCAGTGTTTTGCAAGAGGGCTCGCATATATCAGCGGCCAGATGTGAGTGCATCCGGTCTCAATCCCCTGTACCGAGCCCTGGTGTAGATCACTCTGGCCTTCTGCAGTCTGACATTTTGGGCAGTCAGCACTCGGGATAGCTGAGTCAGCTCCTGTTCCTAGGAAAACTCAAAACTAACCACTACCCTCGCTTCCTTCCCTAGCTTGTTTTTCGCTTTTGTCAGTTTTAACACGCTCTTACGCTGCTTGTGTGCAAACCACTGTCACAGTATCTTGCTGCATACAGCAGCAGCTTTAGTCCTTCCCTTACAAAGAGTTTTGGACTGCAGCTTTTAATAAGTAAGCAGTTATTCTCCTCTGTGTTGGAAGTTTATGCAGCCCAGTTCAAAAAAGCAGAAATAATCCTTTCCAGGCACAGTATGGCAAGGGCAACAACTGAAACAGTACTTGCCATGTTTCCTTGTCTGCTCTCTAGTCTGGTATATCTAGCCTCCAACTCCCCCTTCGCTTACGGACAGCTTCTGGCAGGTACCTTGGGCCAAAATCTGTGACTGGGTTGTCTGTCATCCGTGTTCCCTTGTCCCTGCCTAGTTTGAGATGGTGCTGTCCTTGGGCTTGTGTCCTGGTGAATTCAAGGAACAAAATCCACAGCTATGGCAGACTTTCCAAACTCAACTTTTTGACTTTGTTCTCAATTAAAGGTTTGAGGTGAGTGAGCTGCTGCCCTCTGAGTGCCCACCCTGAGTGCCTACAGTGGTCTTTCCAGGGCAGGTGATCTTGGAATACAAAATCTGCCTTTTTTTTTTTTTTTAAAGTGGGTCTGATATCGCTGCATTGCTTGCCAAGGGAAGTACCCCTGTGCTCTGGGAATGGGGTGGTGTGGGACACACCTTTAACAGGTGCTGATGGGCATCATGGTTTCACTTCTAGTCCCTACCTACCCTTGAAGTAGCCCTACTCAAATAGCAGGACTGCCGGCCCTGCTGATGTCCTGTACCAGAAGTGATGCAGGCATTGTCTCGGATATCTTCCTCCAGCAGAGGCTAAACCTGCTCTCACACCTCGAGGTGGAGCTGTGCTCCACGTACTCAGTTCTCACTCTTTGATCCTGTCTGCATCTGTCCAGACTTTTTCCCCTCCAAGTGCTTTCTGGGAGTGTGAGTTGATCAACTCTTAATTACAGCATTTCTTCAAACTTTAGACATACTTCAGTGCTAAAATGGTAGTGTTACTTTTTGAAAGTGAGGAGAGGGCTGCACCCAGCTCCTGGAGCCCAGGAAACCTGCTGGTAGCTGTCTGCCTTTAACTTAGCATGCTGGCAACTGTTGGATACAACAAGTTGTATATTCTTGTCCCATTTTATTCATCCAGCTCAGGGAAGCTCCCAGTCCTGAGAAGTTTCAGACCTGGGTGTCTTCAGTCCCTCCCTTATGGGACACTCATGCTGCTGGGTGATCTCAGCTTCAGCACTCCCCAGGCATCTGCTTCCAGATTCATCCAGTCATGTCTCTGTAGCGACCAGTAGAGGTTGATGGCACTGATGCTGTTGCAGGAGATGGGAACATCAGCACATGATCACTGTCCCTTTGGAAGCCAGAGAACTGGGTGTTACATCTATGTGTGCCTCTCATTCCTGTTAAGCCTGAACAAACCATTGAACAAGTCAGATAAGGAGGCGTTTTTTGGTGGGACAGACAAGGGAGGTACTTTGTACTGCATTGAGCACTTCCCTAGGCAGTTCCCAGGGGAGTATAAAGTGCTCTGCCTCTCAGATGTTATGATAACGGCTTTGCTTGCTCAAGGAGTGACAATGTCTGTGGCAAGAGCACGTGTGAAACCAAGCCACTGCTGGTTCAAAGCTGAGATCACATACTGCCACCCTGTGGGCCCACTGAAAGGCTGCTGGGGCAGGACCTGCTTCTGCGTTTTGCAGTTCTTCTGGCAGAAGCGGCAGATTTAACGTGGGTATAACTTCATACAGGACCCAGACTTAAGATAACCTGCAGTCCTGGGTGCCTGGCACTTCTCATAGACTGGGCACCTGTGCCATGGTAAACATCCAGGGCTTGTTTTAGGAATGGCAACATGAAGAGTCTGCTTTGGGTAGGAATATTACTGGGAGTGGTGTTTGGCCTGTCTGTCACTCCCTCTGCTCCACCTCCTATTTGGGTGATACATAATGGGCCAAGTGTGAAAAGCCATTTCACTGCTGGGAGTGCTGGGTTGCTGAGGGGACCTAAAGATCAAGCCCCTCATCGTCTTTGTGCTAATTAGCTACCTAATTAATGATGAGCTGGCCTGCTTTGTTCCTGTCCTGAGGTAGCCTTAAGCCTAATCTGCCTCTTTTTCCCTTCCTCCCTTTTCTTGCTATTGACCTGCTTGCCTGTTAACCCTGTGTGCACCGCACTCGCTGCTATACATCTACTTCTTGACTTTCTGCGTGTGACTGGACCCCGCCTGTAGCATCAGGTAGGAAACCTCCCTGTGCCTCTTGACACAATCCTTGGTGCTCTTAGGAGGCTTAGAGCCTGGATGCTGTCAGATGCATGTCAAGTTAGTGTTGGTGTATTACTCTGGCTGCAGTCATTAAGAAGCAGTCCTTGTGGACCAGTGGTCTCGTGTCCTAGGGTCTCATGTTGGATAAGGGTGTGAACTGGCCTGCCAGCTGCTTCTCTGCTTAACATATGGATTGATGTCACAGTCTGTCATGATTTGAATGTCATTGGTGGAGCCCATGCCTCCTTCACCTAGATGTAGCCTAATGGTCTGCCTAACAAAATTGAAGAACCTTTTTCTGCTGTTATGGCCAATTTTTAGTTAGGTGTAGGGTTTGCTGTATTGATGACAGGATATTTTTTTTGTGACCAAATCATGGGGTGTGTGTAACAGCACCCATATCTAAATGTCAAAAGCAGTTATGTGTAGTAAATGGCAAATGCGTGCTCTTAGATTTAGAGCAAGCTTTCTTAGTCTTTGAGTTTATCTAGAGGTCTAAGATGTCGTCATTTCTTCCATTCAGACTAAGGAAGAGCAGTCCCAGATCACCAGCCAGGTGACTGGACAGATTGGATGGAGACGTGAAGGGATCAAATATCGTCGCAATGAACTTTTTCTTGATGTGCTGGAGAGCGTGAATCTCTTGATGTCCCCGCAGGGTAAGTAGGAGGTGTTGGGCTGGCATCCTTTTCCCCCTCAAGGTTTGTGAGTGGGATTTGCTCAAGTGTTCTGAACTGTGCTCTTTTCTGTACCAGGTCAGGTTTTGAGTGCCCATGTCTCTGGAAGAGTGGTGATGAAGAGTTATCTGAGTGGAATGCCAGAGTGCAAGTTTGGCATGAATGACAAGATTGTAATTGAAAAACAGGGCAAAGGGACTGCGGATGAAACGGGGAAAAGGTAAGAGGCATTGGGGTAAAAAACACTTGCCACCAGGGACTTTTATGAAAGGACAGCACTTAATAGCTTTTCTGATCTGACAGACAAAGCCCATCTTTTATCCCTTCAGATGTCACTGCTGACTTTTCTCTGGGTAGGTCAGTTGACATGCAAGCTACCAGCCTGAGGGCTTCAATACAGGGGGCTTCTCTACAGCTCTTCAAGTATTAAGATTCAGACATAGTCTTAAATGTGGAGTTCTCACAGCTAGAAACTCTTCCCCAAAGATGGATTTTCACAGAATTTGTGTGTCTAGCAGCTCTAGTCAGTGCAGAGACTCTTATTCATAGGATGCAGTAGTAGCGCTCCCAAGGAAAGTGACTGAACCCCTCTGGCCATAGCCTGCTCTGCCTGACTGTTCCCACCAACTAGAACAGCTGAGGACTAGTACTGGGTCAGCCCCTCCTGCTGACATACAGGTGGTCAGTGGCTGTGTGGATTGGAGGCTCATCCCTTCCAGGAGCCCAACTGCCTTCCTTCCCAGTGGCACCTCAGTCAGTACCCACCTGGAAGCTGAAAACGGGTCTCGTGCCTTTTCCAGCCTTCCTGCTTGGGGTAAAGAAGTAAGAGCAAAGGGACTGCCACTTTTCTCTCACTAACCATTTGCAACTCAACTGTGTTTCTCTTGGTTGTTTGTTTGGTTTTTTTTTGCTGACCCCCAGTGAATTGGGAAGGTAGATAATCTGCTTCACTGTGTGTGCACTCTGCTCTCCCTGCTGTCTCTTGCTTTGTGTGACTTGTGCATGTAACTTGGATCTCAGACACTTTCCGTGATGGTTCCTGTAAACAGAGCTGAGCTGCTATTTGCCTTTTCTCTTAGAACCAGGCCAAGAGCTATCACTTCACTGTCACTTTTAAGCCATTTTTCCTGTACCTGAATCTAGCTAGTAAAATGGATGAGCCTCAGGTTGCTGCCCAGTGGGGGATATAGCCTAGTGAAGATGTCATCTGTGGAGGTTTCTGAAGAGTCAGTAACACTGTCCCAAAGTGTTGCTAGTACCTTTGCCTGTAAATGTGCTATTTTCTTGAGTTACAGAAGCAAGGTGGACAGGGACTCTTGCTGGGTAGCTCTCCCTGGCTGTGGTTCTCTCGTGGGCAGGAGCATGGAGATGTCACTCTCCAGAGGCACTTAGTTGTGAGGTGACCAGAAGGGACAGCCACTGCCAGTTGCTTTTTGGCGTCTAGTGTGTGGGAAAGCCAAACCCTGAGTAGTGCTGCCTGAGACCTGGGTCAGTGCTAGGCAGCAGTGCTTTCCCAGCAGTGTTCCAAAGACACTGAGCAACAGATTAGGAAAGACTAATTCCTGCTTACGAAGCACGCAATACACCACTGAACTGTGTAAACAACCAGACAGCCTGGGGTCAGTCTGCTTCCTGTTTTTGCAGGTAATGGTGGTCCCTAGGACAGCTAAACCTGCTTATAGTGCTTGTTCTAGCTCAGCACACTTACATGGTTGTCCTGTTGCTCACAGCAGTTCAGGCAGTGTAGATATCACAGCGCTGTATTGCTGCACTTTCTCTACACTGCCACCTCTTCTGTTACTACTGCCTTGTCATTTTTTTGTCCCTCTCAGTAGCTGAGGGGAGCTCTTGGCTGACTTCAGGACCTGTAGCAAGGAAGGTATTCTCAGAGACTAGAAGCCAGCACAAGCTGAGTGCTGGCAGGTTAGGCTGGTGCGCCTAGATGGACAGATGGTAGCTGTGTAGTTTTTTACAAGTGAGAGACACAAACTTTTATGGCATAATATTGTGGTCTTTGGCAAGTCTGTTCAGAATCAAACCACCTGCTAGCAGTGTGGAAATCAACAGCTGTGAAGAAATTTCTGAACAGGAAGACCCTGAACCTGGCATCTCCTGGCTGTGTGGCAGTGGGATAGCTTTGTGGACAGGAAAGTGTTTTCTCTCCTTTGAACTGTGCTGTGAGAAGACTTGGGCTAGCAGAGCTGCCTTTGCAGTACTGAGGTGCTGCTGGCTGGCAGACCTGAGCATTGTGTTGCTGGCTGTGACAGAAGGGTGCTACTCTCTCCTTTTTGGGGAGAGGAGGGAGAGAATTCTTTCAAACAAGCTTCCTGAAGTATGATCTTTTTGGTGGTGAAACAAGGAAAGTCTGAGCCAAGAGGCTGCTGTCCCCTAAATCTTTCCCTGCCTCCCCATTTCCTGGACACCTGCGATGGCAACATGCTCTGTAGAGTAGTTTCTGCCTGGGCAGACTTTGACTGCACTAAGATACCAGGCCTGCAGCTTGCACTTGTTTAACTGTCTTGTTTTTTCAGTGGCAAACAGTCAATCGCCATTGATGACTGCACTTTCCACCAGTGTGTGAGGCTCAGCAAGTTTGATTCCGAGAGGAGCATCAGCTTCATTCCACCAGACGGAGAGTTTGAGCTCATGAGGTACAGTGGTGGGGGCTGACCAGGCTGGGGGCATCTGCTTGCTCCTACAATAGTGTTGCTGTTCTCAGGCAGACTTGTAGCCCTTGAGCATCTAACAAATGCACACTTGCCCTCTTTCTTTTCAGAGTGGAATCTGTAGGGTGTCCCAGAAATTGTTCTGTTACAGATGTGGTAGAAGCCCAGCTTCTACCAGTAGGTTTTCTTTGCCACAACCATAGTGTTGGGTGTGGGTTTCCTTACCCTTTAGCTTGATGTATCTGGTTTTTTAGTGCTTAAAACAAGTGTCCTTGAACAGAGCCATTGTCAGGAACCAGATATAAAACATGGGACTTGATAAACTGCCACTGCCCTCAGGCAGCACAGATCTTACTGCTGTGTCCTTATGGGATGGCTCCCTTTTTCTGGCTGATGTTTCGAAGCTGTTCCCTGTATGCAGAGGCTGTCCCTTTAGGAAGGTGGTACAATTTGAGACCCTAAGGGAGTTAAATCCTTCTTAGAGTTCACTGTTGCTTCCACCCCTGCAGATATCGAACCACTAAGGACATTATCCTTCCCTTCCGTGTGATCCCACTGGTGCGGGAGGTGGGTCGGACCAAGCTGGAAGTGAAGGTGGTGATCAAATCAAATTTCAAACCTTCCTTGCTGGCCCAGAAGATAGAGGTAAGAGAATAAAAACCTTTGTCCTCTTGTGCCTGGGAATTGTGCCTCTTTTTTGTCCCCTGCTGCAGAGTCCTCACAGATGAGTTCTCAAGCTTGTACAGGACTAAAAGAGTGAGCTGAATGCCCCATAGCTGTGTGGTGCTGCTGTGCTGTGGAAGGGAGATACTGGAGAGGAGGGATGTGGAAGTCGTTTTCAGTTGCACAGCCACCTTGGCAGAGGCCTTGCTTCCTGCAGCAACTGTTCACTTAATGTCTTGGCCACTGTGAAAAGTTCGTGTTCTTCTGTCTGCAGGATCTGATGGCATGTCAGACAGGCAGCAGGCTGTGAGATGTGTAGGACAGGCTAAGGGTGGCTTTGCAGCTTAGTCCCCTTCTGGGAAAGGCTCCCTGCTGCAAAGCTAGGCTGTCCAGAACCTGCTGCAACCAGCCCTCCCTGGCCAGCCTGGCATCCTGTCAGAGCTCATCTGCCCAGCACTAGCCAGGCTTCCTGCAGTCTGAACTGGAGAGCTCTGCCTTGCTCCTCACTGACGGTCATGGATTCTGAAAAAATGTTTGAACCTTTACTTCAAGGCAAGAAACTGAAGAGCTAGCCTAGGATGCCTTGTGGTAGCTGATGTTTCCTGGGCCCCGAGGTGTGAGCGAGAAGGCCAAGGGTCCAGAGTAGCAGCTGTGCTCTCCTGGAAGGAGGTGGACTTCCCCTGAGACGGCACAGGGTGCCTGGGCTGCAGTCTCCTTGCCCCTGCTCACGAGACTCTGCCTTCCAGGTCCGGATTCCAACACCCCTCAATACCAGTGGAGTGCAAGTGATCTGTATGAAAGGGAAGGCAAAGTACAAGGCCAGTGAGAATGCCATTGTCTGGAAGTAAGTGAGCGTGTTGGGTCTGGGGTGCTGCAGGGGTAGGGCTTGGGGACTAAAGAGTCTTTCTGCCCTGAGCACATGTAGTGAAGGGGAGAATAAACTTGGGCACCTTCTCACTTCTGGGCTTTCTGTGATAGGATAAAACGTATGGCTGGAATGAAGGAATCCCAGATCAGTGCGGAGATTGAACTGCTGCCCACCAATGACAAGAAGAAGTGGGCTCGGCCCCCGATCTCCATGAACTTTGAGGTGAGTCCCTGTCAGCCTTCCAGGGTGCAGCTAACCTTAGAGAACCTTTGTCAGCCCAGTCCCTTGTGCCCTCAGGGAGCTGCACAGCTTCGAGTGCTCCCTGTCCCAGGCTCAGATGTGACTCTTCCTAACACAAGGCCAGCCAGGTGGCAAAGCTAATGGAAGAAAATTGCCTTTAAAACCACTAGAGTCTGTCACCACATGTGCAGGACACAGGGAAGGGAATATTGGCTCTTGGTGTCCATTTCTAGATGGACAGCCAAGGGGTCCTCTGGCTTTTGTGTAGGGAGAGCATCTTACCCGTCTGTTCCAACGCTCTCCGTTGCCTTTCCCTTTCTCAATAGGTCCCATTTGCACCCTCTGGGCTGAAGGTGCGCTACCTGAAAGTCTTTGAGCCAAAGCTGAACTACAGTGACCATGATGTGATAAAATGGGTGAGGTACATTGGCAGGAGCGGGATCTATGAGACCAGATGCTAGCCCCAGCAGGCTGGCGGGCTCCCTCTTCTCCAAGCCATCCTCCGCCTCTCCTCAGTCTTCAACTACATTCAGAGAAAACATCTGCCTGGCCCCTCTACGCAGATTGAGAGCCCCTGTGGCTCACCTTGGGAGCGGACTCGCCTGTCTGTGCTCAGTTACCACCCGACGCTGCAGCTGAAGTTCAGAACCCAGTCGCGCGCAGGGGTGCAGTCAGCCTCCTGCTCCCCGTCCCAGGGTGAGGAAGGGCTAGTCTAACTCCCATCCTCTCGTGATCTTTCTAGGGAACGTCCACCATTAAACTCCTCTTCTGTTGGTGTCTCACTACTTGCATCATATCCTAGTATTTTTGAAGTTCTTGTGCATATGTACTCGTAGAATAGACCTAAACATAGACTGGACAAATCTGAGTTGAAGTTACCCTGGCTTCTGTACTAGCTATTGCTGTCGTGGTAGATGTTGCTGGCCAGTCTGAGATGCCTGTGGTGGTGAGTTTGTCGGGCCTCCACCAGAGGAGATGGTAGGCTCACCGGATCTCACCACCACCTTACATTTCTTGCAAAGTCGTCAGTATAGAGTCCTGCCGTGGGAAGGTTTGTGACCAAAAAGGATGAGGGTTTAGACTCTTGCTGGTGTGTATGTGGGTGGCACAGCATTTCAGGTCCTTGGAGCACTTACCCACCCACTGCTGGCCCGAGCCAGTCTGTCCCTTCCAAAAGAATTGGAAATGTGGCGCCTCTGTCCCAGGGTCAGCTGAGCTCTGTCAGGATGTGAACAAGGTCTGTCCTCGGGGAATCTCAAATGCTGTTGGCAGTAAGAGCCCTCTGCCCCAGCCCACCCTCTCCACACTTCTACCAAACGCTTCTGGGCCATAGGAATGCTGCTGCTGCCCACAATCCTGCTTCTGGTAGTGTGGTCTCCATTTTGTACACTTTGTGATTTGTCCAGCTCTGAATCTAATAAAAGTATGTAGAACGGAGAAGGCTGCCTGTTCTGCTCTTTGGGACTTGCGCTGCAAGAGTCTGGGCTTGTGTCAGTGTGGGGGAGAGAGCAAGGGATGCTTTTTTTTTTCTGGCAGTGCCAGTGCTCGGTTCCAGCTGCTGCAGTTCCCTCCAGCTGCAGGGAGGGTGCTCTGGGCACATCCAGCTCCACGCACCTTGCCTTCTCTGCCCCAGCCTGACTGCAGTGGGCGGCTTTTCCTGGGGAGCAGCTGAAAAAAAAAAGTAGGCAGTTACCACACTCCCTGCCCTCAGCCTGCACAACCTGTGCTTGTCCCTGACCAACTCCTGCAGCAGCTGTTAGGGGCACGCACGGGAAGGACAGCCAGGAACCCCCGGGGCCGTGGCTGCGGGGGCCCGGAGCTGAAACTTTTTATTTTATTTGTTAAAAAAAGAAAAGGCGGAGCAGCGTGGGGCTG
>NW_010110693.1:0-1128 GCF_000699245.1 Pterocles gutturalis
AGTGTAAAGGTTTTGATACACTAAATTTCTTTCACCAGTGTGTTTTTTAGAATGAAGTTACATATGAGGTGCAGACAATTTTGGTTGGTTACTGTTTTCCGTTATTGGTCTGAACCAAAGGTTTAAAGAGAGGCCAACATTTTTTAGTGTTTTGTGAAACGTTAGCATGCTAATCTAGCTCTGATGTGTTAGTGGCATTGTGAAGTACAGTAAGGAAGCTGTAAAACAATATGAGGGAAAATGGAAGTCTTTAATTCTATACTTCATTTTTTTTTTTGTCCTAGCTAAAGATTTTAGAATGTATCAGTGCATCTTGCATCATACATGCTCCAGTAAGACGCAGTGCCTCTTGCTACAAAACCAAACGAAGTAAAAATGCCTTCATGTTCCTAGATGGTGTTCTAACACTGTGTCCTGCAGGAGTAAAAACAGTTGTTTTTGCTGATTGAACCATCATGTCCCTTCTGAACCTCCTTTTGTAATTTTTGAAGTGTCTATTTTTTTATCATCCCTAAGATAAAGAGATTTCTAGACTACTTGATATTTGTAAATACACAGAGCCTTTCGTGTGAAGAAAACTAACATTTGACTGAGTTTAAATGCATCATCTTTCTCTATAGTTTTAGGGATTTCATCTCAAGACATCTTGGCTTTTCACTTGTGATGCATTCCTGATGATCAGGTACTTGCTGTCTACTGCAGCTGAAATGCAGCAGAGCCATTATTAGAAATAATGGAATATTTTCTGTGTGTGCATTTGTTCAAATCAAAAATGATGTAGCTTTAACTGTGGCGGGACTTCTGAGGGCTGTTGCAGTAAACATTGCTTGTTGTGTGGAGTGGATGGGGAAATTGGATGATTCCAATAAATGCCATCAATGACATTTCTCTCTGAAGGCATTCCTTGATGTAATAAGGGAAATAACTAGGTGTTCTTTGATTAAAAACACAAGTTAAGTCTATGAGGCATTGTATCTCCTTGCTCCTTGCTCTATTGTAAAAAGCAGGTGACTGACTGACTGTGGTAGGTTCTACCCCTTGCTGTGAGTCTCCATAAAAACCCAGCATTTTTTGAATAACCAAGGGAACACTAACTTCTCCCTTTATTAGAATAGCTCACTTGTGGTT
>NW_010110694.1:0-683 GCF_000699245.1 Pterocles gutturalis
TCCGTGTCCCATCAGACCTCCAGCCGAGGACACACCGGCGCCTGGGCCCTCAGCTGGACGCACGGCATGGGGACGAGAGTCCCTTGCTGCTCCCTCCGCCCTGCTTTTGGAAAGCCCCCTCCCCTCTGTTTTGCTTTGTTCGTGTTCCCGTTTCAATGCGCTCATTGAACCGAGTTTGGAGGAAGAACTGAACCGTGTGCGTGGCGGCATGTTGGTTATGCCGGATTTGCTGTTTGGAGTTTCTCTTTTTTAGGGGGCGGCTGTCCCTCTGCAGGGGACACGCCCTGGCTAATTGGGTGTTGACAGTAGCATCACTGCGTGGCTGCTCGCGCTGGGTGAGTTGTCCTTTTGTCGACATGATGGAAGGGCAGGCAGCTGGGGTGGGGGGATGGTGCCTGGACCCACAGGCGTGGGGGCTCCAGCCCTGGCAGTCTCTCCCTCTCCCTTCCCCTCCCTCCTGGTGCCCCTTCTCCACCCTGGGGTTTCTGGAGCCGCTAACTGGAGTCCAGAGAGGATGGTTTCCCCCCACCCCTCACTCCCGAAATCCAAGTTATTTTTCATTTTTAGCTCATCCCTGTCCTTTTGGGTTTTACCAGCTCCCAGGCGCTACGGTGCTGGCTCCCCTGATCCCATCCAGCCAGGAGCGGGGCCCTTCCCTTCCCTGGGAGCTCCTATGGGAGAGA
>NW_010110694.1:717-1731 GCF_000699245.1 Pterocles gutturalis
CCTGCCCCCCACCCTGCCCCAGGCGAGGGACAGGCACCCCTCCCTACCACTTCCAGGAGTGCTTTGCTGCCAAGTTTTTTACTCTCCGAGCTGTGTGAGTGTGTGTGTCTGCCGAAGTCTCTAAATTATTAAAAAAAAAAAAAAAAGAAAAAAATCACAAACAAATATTTAAACTTTTTTTAACAAAATAAAAATTTATTTTTATATTTAAGCTAAATTGCCTTTGAATTCCTTCAAGCTTGGTTCAGTGAGGTTGCCAGCCCCCGCCGCACTGTTGTAGTGTGTAGCTCTGCCCTCGCAGCCCAGTCAGGAGCCAGCTCGGCTCTGCCCGCAGGAACTGGTTGTACTGGGGAAAGGCAGCCACGTCCTGCCGGCTCTGCTGCTGCGCGCTCCTCCCAGCCTGGGACAACATCTCCTTCATTTTAAAATGTGATGTATGTGGATGTGACTAAACCTTTTTTTTTTTGTTTTGTTCTTTCTCTGAGGATGAGGAGCAGGAGCTTGCCAGGAACAAGGTGTCTCTCCCAGCAGGTGAAGAAGGGCAGGTGACAAGCCTCCGTGTGGCACAGAGGGGACACAACCCCTTAGTGAGTGAGGACAGAGGATGTGCAGGCACGCCTCTGCTGCCGGGGCTTTTCCAGCCTCCTGCGAGGCACTGGGGCTGTCAGAGCCAGGCTGCCCCACGCACGAGGAGCCAGCCTGGGCCAACACGTCCTTCGGGCATGAGAAGGCGGCTGCCAAGGGGTCAGTGACGTGAGGGCTGCCCCTGGCGATTCCTCCCCCTGCCCCGGGCAGAGCGCTGAGCCAGGAGCGTGCCCACACCCCAGCCCTGCCGGGTGGCACGATGCCGGCCAGCAGCTGTGGGGTGAGGAAGCTCCAGTGAGATCTGTGTCACAGAGACGAGGACAGGCAGGGTGCGAGGTGAGGGCACCCTGGGGAGTGCTGGCTCTTGGGGCTGCCCCCACCGAGCTGCCCCATTTAGGTCCCAGTGCCCAGCCCTGCGAGGTGCTGGCC
>NW_010110695.1:0-372 GCF_000699245.1 Pterocles gutturalis
GGTCACCCCGGGAGGGTCCGCGGTGGTCCCAGAGGGTCCTGGGGGATCCTGGTGGATCCTGGGGGGCCCCAGAGGGTCCTGGTGGGTCCCAGGGGTGTTTAGGGTGGTCCTGGGGCTGTCTAGGGTGGTCCTGGTGGGTCCTGGTATGTCCCAGAGGGTCCTGGGGTGGTCCTGGTGGGTCCTGGGGGGTTCCAGAGGGCCCTGGGAGTGTCTAGGGTGCCTGGGGTGTCCCAGAGGGTCTCAAGGTGGTCCAGGGGGGCAGGAGGGGTCCCAAGGGGTCCCAGAGGGATCCAAGGTGGTCCCAGAGGGTCCCAGGGGGTTCTGGAGGGTCCTGAGGTGTCTGAGGTGGTCCTGGGGGTCCCAGAGGATCCT
>NW_010110696.1:0-1049 GCF_000699245.1 Pterocles gutturalis
CTCTAACATTCTGTGTGATTCTGTGTGACCCTTCCAGACAGGACTGGGGTTTGTTCAGTCTTGGCATGGGATGCAAAAGCACAGAGCCTGCCCTCATCTCCCAGGAGGAATAAACTGCTTAGTAGAGGGGAATTAAATTCTGACTGAAATTGTACCTGGGATCACTTCAGCTGAGAGTTTGGCTGCATTTTGCTGTAGGGTTCAGCTATTAGCATGGCTTTGTTCAGATCAACTTAATTCAGGCTCTCAGGAAGTAAACCTCAGATACATCAAAAATACGGCAAAAGTAATTCTCTCTGAAAACCTGAGAAGCGGGTCTGTGGAAGGCAGCAGTGTGGCTGAATGCTCCATCGCTGCCATGTTTTTTGATATTAAGATATATAGAGAAGCAGAAAATGCAGGTCCCACACATACACACTGCTCGCATGGCACACGGTGTTGAAGCAAAATCTGTGCCCTTCCGGGCTGATTTGGTATCAGGAGCTCTCTGTTCCCAGGTCCTGCAGTGCAGACCACAGCAATACTGTCTCACCGCTGCTGTCAGGATGCTCCTTCCATTGGCAAGGGGTGGCAGAGCCTGGGTTGCCCCACCAGCCTCAGCAGCTGTAAATGCTACAACCGTGCTGGTACATAGAGATTTGGACCATGTTCAACTGTGTGCCGAGCAGCTGCTGTCCACTCCCAGCATATCTGTTTGGGAGTATTTCTATAAACCAGATTATCTCCCTAGCAGTTGCAGACTAGATAGGGTGGCTTGAAACCAAAAGCTGGTGAGATGGCTCTTGCCTTTCAGCATCCAGCCAGCCCTTGTAAAAGGCAGTGAAAAGCTCTGAAGCTACCTTTTACTGACACATCTCGTACAATCTCTCATCTCTTTCGCAAAAGGCAACAAACTGCGTCAGGAAACATGCTGCAGTCTTAGCAACAGTCTCAGCACTCATTCTATCACTGCAAGATCTTATTCTGGGAAGTGTCCTCGCATTCCCATTAAACCACACACCACAAACCACTTCTATTTTGGCCTCAGCTTGAAAATAGTTCCTTTCTTG